>NW_016108029.1:331520-342437 GCF_001604975.1 Cebus imitator
GGACAATAGGGATGGGATGGGATGGGATGGGATGGGATGGGATGGGATGGGATGGGTTGGAGTGGAGTGGAGTGGAGTGCAGGCTGAAAGAGAATGGAATGGAATGAAATGGAATGGAATGGAATGGAATGGAATGGAATGGAAGAGAATAGAATGTTATGAAATGGAATGCAGAATTAAATGGAATAGAATGGAATGAAGAATGGATGGAGTGAAATGGAATGCAGAATGGAATAGAACAGAAAATGGAATGGAATGGAGAATGGAATGGAAGCTGAAAGAGAAGAGAGAATGAAATGGAATGGACAATAAAATGGAATGGAAAATATAATGGAAAATGGAATGGAACGGAGAATGAAATAAAATGCAGAAAGGAATGGAATGGAGAATTTTATGGTATGGTATCAAAAGGAGAATGGAATGGAATGGGATGGAGTCGAGAATGGAATTAAACGGAATCATTAAATTCATCATAGACTGCAGAGAAACGGAGTATGGAGAGTAGAAAGGAATGGAGTGAGCTTGAAAATTGGAATGGAATGGAATAGACTATAATGGGATGGGATGGGATGGGATGGGATGGGATGGGATGGGATGGGATGGAATGGGCTGGGATGGAATGGGATGGAACGGAGCGAAACAGAACAGGACAAAACGAAACGGAACGAAATGGAACGGAACGGAACTGAATGGAATGGAATGGAGAATGGAATGGAAACGAAAGGAGAATGGATTGCATTGGATAAAGGAATGGAATTAAATGCAAGGTAAAAGAAATGGAAAATAATGGAATAAAGAATGAAATAGAATAGAATAGAGGGCATAGAAAATGGAAGGAAATGGAACGGAGAATGTAATGCTGTGGAATAGTGAATGGAATGGAATGGAATGGAAATGAGAATGGAATGGAATGAAATTTAGAATGGAATGTAGTAGAAGAAAATTGATTATGCAAGGGAATGGAGAATGGAATGGAAAAATTTGGAATGGAGAATGGAATGAAAAGAATGATGGAATGCAATGTAAAATGGAATGCAATTTAATGGAAAATAAAATGGAATAGTATAGACTGGAATGGAGAATCCAAAGGAATGGAATGGAATAGAATGGAGAATCGACTGGAATGGAAAGGATGATGAAATGGAATGGGGAAAAAATGGAATGGAATGGAGAATGGAAGGAAAGAAATGGGATGGAGAATGGAATGGAATTGAGCAGAGAATGGACTGGAATGAAATGAAATGGATAATTGAATGCAATGGAATGGAGAATGGAAGGAAAGAAATGGGATGGAGAATGGAATGGAATTGAGCAGAGAATGGACTGGAATGAAATGAAATGGATAATTGAATGCAATGGAATGGAGAATGGAAGGAAAGAAATGGGATGGAGAATGGAATGGAATTGAGCAGAGAATGGACTGGAATGAAATGAAATGGATAATTGAATGCAATGGAATGGAGAATGGAATGGCATGGAATAGAATGGAAGGAAAGGGAAGGGAAGGGAAAAGAAGGGAAGGGAAGGGCAAGGAAGGGAGTGGAATGGAATGGAGCGGAATGGAATGGAATGGAATGGGATGGGATGTGTTGGGATGGAATGGGTTGGGATGGGATGGGAGGGAGAACAGAGTGGAATGGAATGGAATGTACAAAGGAGTGCAATGGAGAATGAGATGGAATTGAATGCAATGAAATGGAAAATTGAGTCGAATTAAATGGAATGAAAAATGTAATGTAATGTAAGTGGAGAATGGAATGAAAGGCAATTTAATGGAGAATGCAATGAAATGGAATGGATTGAAAATGAATTTGAAGGGAACGGAGAATCTAGTAAAATTTAATGGTTTGGAGAGTGGAATTGAATATAAAAGAGAGTGGAATGGAATGGGGAATGGAATCAAATGGAATGCAGCATGGAATGGAGTGGAATGGCATGGAATGAAGAAAGGAATTGAATGGAATTTAATGGAACAGGAATAGAATGGAATGGAACGGAGAATAGAATGGAATAGAATGGAATTGAAAATGAGTGGAATGGAGAATGGAATGGAATGGACAAAGAAATGGAATGGAGAATGATATAGAATGGAATGGAATGGAATGGAATGGAATGGAATGGAATGGAATGGAATGGAATGGAGAATGAAATGAAATGGGATGGAATGGAGAATGGAACTGAATGCAGAATGGTATGGAATGTAATAAAGAATGTAGAGTGGAATGGAAAGGAATGGAAAACAGAGAGTCAAATGGAATGGAAAGGAAAAAAATAATTGAATGCAAAGGAAGAAAGAATGGAATGGAAGAAGGAATCGATACGGGAATCAAAGAAGGAATGGATAGGAAAATGGAATAGAATCAAATAGATGGAATGGAGAATGGAATGGAATGGAGAATGGAATGGAATGGGAGGAAATAAATAATTGCATGAAATGGAATTTAACTGAAAGCAGAATGGAATGGAGAGAGTGGAATGGAATGGAATGGAAAAGGACACTGAATGGAATAGACTAAAGAATGGAATGGAATGGAAGGATAAAGAAATCTAATGGGCTGGAATGCAGAAGATATTACGATCAAAAAGAATGGAACAAAATGGAATGGAGAATGTAATGTAATGAAATTCAGAATGGAATGGAATGGAATGGAAAGGAGAATGTAATGTAATGAAATGAAATGGAATCGATTCAAATGGAATCGAGAATGGAATTGAATTGAACAGAATGGAATGGAGTGGAGAATTGAATGGAATGGAATCTAACAAAACGCAAAATTGAATATAAAGGAATGGATGTTAAAGGAGAATGGAATGGAGAATGAAATGTAATAGACTGGGATTGAATATGGAATTGAATGGAGAATGGAAAGGAATGGCGAATGGAATGGAATCTAATGGAATGGAGAATCAAATGGAATGGAGATTGGAATGCAATAGACAAAGGAATGCAATGGAAATTGAATGGAGAATTGAATGGAATAGGATGAAATGGAATGGAATGGAGAATCAAGTGGAATGGCATGGAATGAAATGGAGAATAGGCCGGTTTTCAATGGAGGATGGAATAGAATGAAAAGGAATGGAGAATGAAATGAAATGGAATTGAAATGAATGGAGAACAGTAAAATTTAATAAAAAATGGAATGGAGAATTAAATGGAATGCAATGGAATGGAGAATGGCATGGAATGGCATCAAATGAAGAATGGAATTGAATGGAATGTAGAATGTAATATATATGAATGGAGAGGAGAATGAATTTGAATTGGAGGTGAATGGAATGAATTGGAGAACTGAAAGGAATGGGAAAAAATGAAGAATGGAATGGAACTAATGGTGAATGGAATGTAATGGAATGAATAACAAAATGAATGGAAAAAGTGATTGATTGAAGAATGGAATGGAATGTAGAATGGAATGGAAGAAAATGGAGAATGGAATGGAATGAAGTATGCTATGGGGACTGGAATGGAATGCAGAATAAAATGTAGAATGAAATGGAATGGAATGCAGAATGGAATGCAATGAAAAATACAGTGGATAATGGAATGGAGAATGGAATGGAGAAAGGAATGAAATGGAATAGATAATAAAATAGAGAATGAAATGGAACTGAATTCAGAAAGGAATGGAATGGGGAATGGAATGGAATTGAGAATGGAATGAAAGTAAATAGAGAATTTAAAGGAATGGAGAATGGAAGGCAATTAAAATGGAATGGAATGGACAATGGAAAGTAGTAGAATGTAATGGAAGATGGAATGGAATGGAACGGACAATGGAAAGGAATCAAATGCAATGGAAGATGGAATGGAATGGAATGGAGAATGGAAGGCAATAGTATGAAATCCAGAATGGACTGGAATAAAATCGCGGATGGGATGGAACGGAATGGAAAGGAGAATGAATTGTAATGGTATGTAGAATGGAATGGAATGGGAAATAAAAAAATGGAATGGAATACAGAATGTTAAAAAATGAAATGGAATGCAGAATGGAGTGGAATGGAATGGAATAAAATGGAGAATGGAATGGAATGCAATGGAATGGAGAATTGTTAGGCATTTAATGGATTGGAATGCAGAATGGAATGAAAGCGAATGAACAGGAATGGAGAATGGATAAAAGTACATGGAAAATGGAATGGAATGAAATGGAATTAGAATCGAGTGGAATGAGTGGGAGAATGGAAATGAATGCAATGGAATGGAGAATGAAATGGAATGGAGTAGAATGTAAAATGGAATGGAAGAGAAAACAGAATGGAATGCAATAAAATGAAGAATGCAGGGAATGGAATGGAGAGTGGAATAGAAAGGAATGGAAGGGAGGACGGAATGCCATGGGGAATGCAATAAAATTAAATGGAGAATGAAATGGAGAATGGAATTGGGGAAGGAACTGAATGGATTGGAATGGAGAATGCAATGGAATAGAGAATGGAATAAAATGGAACAGAATGGAGAATGGTATAGAAGGCAGTGGAGAACGAACTAGAATGTAACATAGAATGAAGTATGAAAGGGAAGGGAGAATAGAATGTAATGGGGAAGGTATTGGAGAATGGAATGGAAAATCGAATGGAATGCGGAAGGTAATGGAGAAACGAATGGAATACAGAATGGAATGGATCATCAAATGGACTATAATAGAGAATTAAATGGAATGAAGAATGAAGTGGACTGGAGAATGGAATGTAATTAAATGTAATGACATGGAATGGAAATAAAATGAAATGGAGAAACGAATGGAGAATGGAATGGGATTGAATGGAGAATGGAATGGAATGGCAAAGAATAGATTAGAGAATAGAACAGAATTGAAAATTGAATGCAATTGATGGAATGTCGAATATAATGTAAGGGAAAAGATTATTGAATGAAAAGTAATGGAATAGAATGGAGAATGGAATGGAATGGAGAATGAAATAAACAATAGAATGGACTGGAATGGAACTAGACGAAGAATTGAACGGAATGGAGAATGGAATGGAACAGAGAATGGAAAGGAATGAAACCGAATGGTGAATGGAACTTAATGGAAAGAAGAATGGAATGGAAGGGAATGAGGAAAGAATGGAATGGAATGGAGACAGGAATTTAATGGAATTGAGTATGGAATGGAATTGAGTGGAACGAACAATGGAATGGGGAATGGGAGGGAGAACAGAATGGAATGGAATGCAATGAAGAAGGAAATTGAATGACGAATTGGATGTAATGGAGAACGAAATGGAATGGAACGGAAAATGTAAAAGAATCAGCTATGGAATGGAGAATGGATTGGAATACAATAGAAAGCAATAGACAGTGGAATGTAAAGGGGAATCAAAAGGAAAATGGAATGGAATAGAGAATGGGATGGAATGGAGAATGGCATGGAATTGAAAGCATGGAGAATGAAATGGAATTAGAAGGAATGGAATGAAATGCAATGGATAAAAGAATGAAAGGGGATGCACTAAAGAATGGAATAGAATGGAATATGGGTAAAGGAGAATTGAATGGAATGGAGTGGGTAAAGGAATGGAAAGAAATGGAAAATGGAATGGATTGATATGAAATTGAATGAAATGGAATGGAGAATGGAATTGAATGGAAATGAGTGGATAATGGAGAATGGAACAGAATGAAATGAAATGGAATGGAATGGAAAGGAATGGAATAGAGTGGAGAATAGAGTGGAATTGAATCAAATGCATCACAAAATGAAACGGAGTGGAGTGGAATGGAATGGAGAATGGAATAAAATATAATCGAATGGAACGGAGAATGGAATAGAATAGAATCAAATCGAATCGAAGAGTGGAGTATGGAATGTAATGGAATTGAATGAAACACAGATTAAAATGGAAATTAATGGAAGTTAATGGAGAATGGAAACAAATGGACTGGAGAATGGAAAGTAATAGAAAGTAATTGAATATGGAAGGGAATGGAGAATGGAATGGAATTAAGAATGTAATGGAATGCACAATGTAATGCAATGGTCAATGGAATGCAATGGAAGTGGAATGGAATGGACTGGAGAATTGAATACAATAGAATGGAATGCAATGGAGGATAAAATGGAATGGAATAGAATGATACAGAGAATTTACTGGAGTGAAATGTAGAATGGCATAGAATGTAATGCAAAGGAGAAAAAAATGGAATGAAACAGAAAATGAATTGGAATGCAATGGAATGAAAAATGGAGTGGAATGGAGAATGGAATGGAGAATTTAATGGAATGGAGAATGGAATGGAATGGAATGGAATTTAATGAAAAATGAAATGGAATGGAATGGAATGGAGAATGTAATGAAATGGAATAGAATAGAATGGAGTGAAGAATTGAATGGAATGGAATCGAAGTAAATGCAGAATGGAATGGAATATAATGGAAGTTAATGGAAAACGGAATCGAGTAAAATGGAGAACTAAATGGAATGGAGAGTGAAATGAAATGGACAATGGAATGCAACGGAAATGGAATGTAATGGAAAGAGGAATGGAATGGAATGAAAAATGGACTGGAATGGAATGGAGGATGGAAGGGAATGGAATAGAATGGAGAAAAGAATGGAATGGAACGGGGAATGGAATGGAAGAGAATGTGATGGAGAATGGAATGGTGCAGAGAATGGAATGGAATGCAGTGGGGAATAGAATGGCATGGAATGCAGTTGAATGGAGAAAAGAATGTATGGAATGGGGAATAAGATAGAATTGAATGGAGTAGAATGGAGAATGGAATGGAATATAGTACAAAATAGAACAGAATGGAAAGTACAATGGAAAGAAATGGAATGGAGAATGGAATGAAATGGAGCATGGAATTGAATGCAATAAAATGGAATGGAATGAAAAGTATAATGGAATGGAATGGAACAAAAAACGGAATGTAATGTAATGGAGAATGGAATGGAACGCAATAGAACAGAGAATGAAATGGAATGGAATGAAGAACAGAATTGAAAGGAATGGAGAATGGAATAAAATTGAATGTAATGGAGAATGGAAAAGAGAATGTAATGGCTTGGAGAATGTAATGTAATGGAATGGAGAATGCAATTGAATACAGAACTGAATGGAGAGTAGACTCGAATGAAAATTATGAAGAAAGTAATGGAATAGAATTGAAAATAAAATGGAGAATGGAACGGTGAATGGAATGAAATGGAACATAGAATTGAGTGAAGAATGAGGTTGAATGGACAATGAAAGGGAATGGAGAATGGAATGGGATGAAATGGAGGATTGAATGGAATGGAATGGAATGGGTTGAAATGGAATGGAGAATGAAATAGAAAGGAATGGAGAATGGAATGGAATGGAGTATGGAATGGAGAGTGGAATGGAATGGAGAGTAAAATGAATAATGGACTGGAATTAAATCGAATGAAGAATGGAATTGAATGTGAAATACAGAGAGGAATGGAATAGAGAATGAAATGGAGATTGGAATGAAATGAACTGGATAATGGAACGTACAAAAGGACTTTGTATATTTTTTATAACAGTATTTTGAGAGTTTTTTATATTTTGTATAATGGAGTACAAACAGCATATGTATACTTTTTATAACACAGCAGAAGCAGAGTTTGAATATAGTTTATAAAACAGTACATCTATGCCGTGTATATATTGTATAACAGAGTACAAAAGGACATTGTGTATTTTTATAACAGAGTATTTTGAGACTTTTTATATTGTTTATAATGGAGTACAAACAAGATATGTATATTTTTTATAATATAGCAGAAATATAATTTGAATATATTTTATAAGAGAATATATCTAGGTGGTGTATATATTTTATAACAGAGTGAAAAGGACTTTGTATATTTTTTGACAGAGTATTTTGGGTGTTGTTATATTTTGTATAAAGGAGTACAAACAGGGTATTTATATTTTTTATAATGCAGCAGAAGTAGAATTTGAATATACTTTATAAGAGAATACATCTAGACTGTGTATATATTGTATAACAGAGTACACAATGACATTGTGTATTTTTTATAACAGAGTATTTTGGGACTTTTTATATTGTGTATAATGAAGTACAAACAAGGTATGTATATTTTTATAACATAGAAGAAATAGAATTTGAGTATATTTTATGAGAGTACATCTCGAAGGTGAATATATTTTATAACAGAGTACAAAGGACTTTGTGTATTTTCTAAAACAGAGTATTTTGAGAGTTTTTGTGTTTTGTATAATTGAGTACAAACAAGGAATGTATATTTTTTATGACAGAGCAAAAGTAGAATTTGAATATATTTTATAAGAACATACCTATAGGCTGTCTATATATTTTATAACAGAGTACAAGAAGACTTTGTATATTTTTAATAGAGTCTTTTCAGAAATTTTATATTTTTTTCATAATACTTGAGTACAAACAACGTATGTATATTTTTTATAAAAGAGTAACAATAGAATTTGAATATGTTTTATAAGAGAGTACAACTAGACTGTGTATATATTTTATAACAGAGTACAAAAGGATTTTGTCTATTTTTTATAACAGAGTATTTTGAGAGTTTTCATATTTTGCACAATGGAGTACAAACAGGGTATGTATATTTTTTATAAGAGGGCAGAATTAGAATTTGAATATGTGTTATAGGAAACTACATCTTGACGGTGTATATATTTTATAACAGAGTAAAAAATCACTTCGTATATTTTTTGTGACAGAGTACTTTTAGAGTTTCTATATTTTGTATGATGGAATAAAAATGGGAAATGTATACTTTTTACAAAAGAGCATAAGGAAAATTTGAATATGTTTTATAAGAGAGTACATCTATATGATGTATATATTTTATAACAGAGTAAAAATTACTTCATATATTTTTACAACAGGGTATTTTGAGAGTGTCTTTTTTTATGATGGAGTATAAACAGGGTATGCATATTATTTATGAAAGAGCAGAAGTAGAATTTGAATATATTTTATAGAGTACACCTAGATGGTGTATGTATTTTATAGCAGAGTACAACAGGACTTTGTATATTTTTATGAGAGAATTTTGAGAGTTTTTATATTTGGTATAATGGAGTACAAACAGGGTATGGAAGAAATTGATAAATTCCTGGACACTTGCCTCCTGCCAAGCCTAAACCAGGAAGAAGGCGAAACCCTGAACAGACCCATAACAAGGTCTGAAGTTGAGGCAGCAATTAAGACCTTACCTCCCACAAAAAGCCCAGGTACAGATGGGTTCACAGCTGAAATCTACCAGACGTACAAAGAGGAGCTGGTACCATTCCTTCTGAAACTATTCCAAACAATACAAAAAGAGGGAATTCTTCTCAATTCATTTTATGACACCAACATCATCCTGATTACAAAACCCGGCAGAGACTCAACAAGAAAAGCAAACTTCAGGCCAATATCCATGATGAACATACATGCAAAAACCTTCAATAAAATACTGACAAGCCGATTGCAACAGCACATCAAAAAGCTTATCCACCATGATCAAGTAGGCTTCATCCCAGGGATGCAAGGCTTGTTCAACATACGAAAGTCTATAAACGTAATTCACCACATAAACAGAACCAAAGACAAAAACCACATGATTTTCTCAATTGATGCAGAGAAGGCCTTTGACAAAATTCAACAACCCTTTATGCTAAAAACCCTCAATAAGCTAGGTATCAGTGGAACGTATCTCAAAATAATAAAAGCTATTTATGAAAAACCAACAGCCAATATCATACTGAACCGGCAAAAACTGGAAGCATTCCCCTTGAAATGTGGCACCAGACAAGGATGCCCTCCCTCACCACTGTTATTCAATATAGCATTAGAAGTTCTAGACAGAGCAATCAGGCAAGAAAAATAAATAAAGGGCATTCAAACAGGAAAGGAGGAAGTCAAATTGTCTCTATTTGCAGACGACATGATTGTATATCTAGAAGACCCCATAGTCTCAGCCCCAAACCTCCTGAAACTGATAAGCAAGTTCAGCAAAGTCTCAGGATACAAAATCAATGTGCAAAAATCACACGCATTCCTATACACCAACAACAGACTTAAAGAGAGCCAAATCAAGAACAAACTTCCATTCACAATTGCCACAAAGAGAATAAAATACCTAAGAATACAACTAACAAGGAATGTAAAGGACCTCTTCAAGGAGAACTACAAGCCACTGCTCAACGAAACAAGAGAGGACACTAACAGATGGAGAAATATTCCATGTTCATGGTTAGGAAGAATCAATATTGTGAAAATGGCCATACAGCCCAAAGTAATTTACAGATTCAATGCTATCCCCATCAAGCTACCAATGACCTTCTTCTCAGAATTGGAAAAAAACACCTTAAACTTCATATGGAACCAAAAGAGAGCCCGTATAGCCAAGTCAATTCTAAGCAAAAAGAACAAAGTGGGGGGCATCACACTACCGGACTTCAAACTATACTACAAGGCTACAGTAATAAAAACAGCATGGTACTGGTGCCAAAACAGAGATATAGACCAATGGAACAGAACAGATGTCTCAGAGGCAATGCAACATATCCACAACCACCTGATCTTTGACAAACCAGACAAAAACAAGCAATGGGGAAAGGATTCCCTGTTCAATAAATGGTGTTGGGAAAGCTGGCCAGCCATGTAAAGAAAGCAGAAACTGGACCCCTTCCTGACACCTTACGCTCACAATTAACTCCAGATGGATTAAAGACTTAAACATAAGACCTAACACCATAAAATCCCTAGAAGACAATCTAGGCAAAACCATTCAGGACATAGGTGTAGGCAAGGATTTCATGACCAAAACAGCAAAAGCGTCGACAACAAACGCCAAAATAGACAAATGGGACCTAATCAAACTCCACAGCTTCTGCACAGCAAAAGAAACTGTCATTAGAGTGAATCGGCAACCAACAGAATGGGAAAAAATTTTTGCAGTTTA
>NW_016108029.1:343087-400886 GCF_001604975.1 Cebus imitator
TGTTGAACAATGAGAACACATGGACACAGGGAGCGGAGCACTACACACTGGAGTCAGTTGGGGGGAATTAGGGGTGGGACGGTGGGGGGTGGGGAGCTGGGGAGAGATAGCAGTGGGAGAAATGCCAGATGTAGGTGATGGGGAGGAAGGCAGGAAATCACACTGCAACGTGTGTACCTATGCAACAATTTTGCATTGTTCTTCACATGTACCCGAAAACCTAAAATGCAATAAAATAAATAAATGGGATAAAAAACCAGGGTACGTATGTTTTTTTATGATAGAGCAGAATTAGAATTTGAATATAGTTTATAAGATAGATAGTATATCTAGTCAGTGTATATATTATATAACAGAGTACCAAGGAACTTTGTATATTTTTTATAACAGAGTATTTTGAGAGTTTTTATATTTTGCATGAAGGGGCAGAAACAGCGTATGTATGTTTTTTATAACAGAGGAGAAGTAGAATTTGAATATATTTTATAAGAGAGTACATCTAGACGGTGTGTATATTTTGTCACATATTAATAAATAACGTTTATATTTTTTATAACTATTTTGAGTGTTTTTATATTTTGCATTGTGGAGTAAAAACAGCGTATGTATATTTTTTATAAGAGAGCACAAATTGAATTTGAATATGTTTTATCAGACAGTATGTCTGAACAGTATATATATTTTATAACAGACTGCAAAAGGGCTTTGCATATTGTTTATAACAGAGTATTTTGAGAGTTTTTATATTTTATATACTGGAATACACACAGGGTATCTATATGTTTTGTAACAGAATACCGATAGAATTTGAATATATTTTATATGATAGTACATCTAGACAGTGTATATATTTTATAACAGAGCATAAAAATACCTTTTTGTGTATGCATATATATATGTATATATATATAAAATACCTTTGTGTGTATGTATATATATATAATTATATATATGTAATTAAATATATATATACACACACAAATAAAAGGTTTTATATATATGCGTATATAGACCTATATATATCTATGTATACCTATATATCTATATATATATATATCTATATATATATATATCTATACACACACACAGAGGTTTTATATATATATATCTATCTATATATTATATATATATATATACATAATTACATATATATATACACATACACACACACAGAGGTTTTCTATATATATCTATATATATATAATATACATATATAAATGTATATTTAGATTTTATATATATATAGGTTTTATAGATATACATAGGTTTTATAGATATATATAGGTTTTATATATATATTTCACGTATATAGGTATATATAGATTTTATATATATATAAATATATATATAAAAATATATATATATAGATATATATATAAAACCTCTGTGTGTGTGTGTATGTATATATATATATGTAATTATGTATATATATATATATATATATACATAAATATATTCATGCATTTTAGGGTTTGTGATGCACATGAAGTACATGTAAGATTTTTGCATATATAGACACGTGTCAGTGTTGTTTGCTGCCACCCACCCCATCACCTATATCTGGTATATTCTGTATAATGGGGTACAAACAGGGTATGTATATTTTTTTCTAACAGAGCAGAAGTAGAATTTGAAAATATTTTATAGGAGAGTATATCTAGTTGGTGTATATATTTTATAACAGAGTACAAAATGACTTTGCATATTTTTTATAACAGAGTGTTTTGAGAGATTTATATTTTGTATAATGGAGTACAAACAGGGTATGTATTTTTTTTTATAAGAGAGCAGGAGTAGAATTTGAATATGTCTAGATGGTGTTTATATTTTATACTAGAATACAAAGGACTTTCTATATTTTTTACAACAGTGTATTTTGAGAGTTCTTATATTTTTTATAATGGAGTACAAACAGGATATGTATTTTTTATAACAGAGCAGAAGTAGAATTTGAATACATTTTATAAAAGAGTACATCTAGATGGTCTATACGAGTACAAAAGGACTTTGTATATTTTTTGTAACAGAGCATTTTGAAAGTTTTAACATTTTGTGTAATGGAGTACAAATGGGGTATGTATATTTTTATAACAGCAGAAGAAAAATTTGAATATATTTTATAAGACAGTACATCTAGACAGCATATACATTTTATAACAGAGTACAAAAGGACGTTGTGTATTTTTATAACAGATTGTTTTGAGAGTTTTTACGTTTTGTATAATGGAGTGCAAACCGGGTATGTATATTTTTTATAACAGAGCCCAAGTAGAATTTGAATGTATTGCATAAGAGAGCACATCTAGATGGTGTATATAGTTTATAGCTTATTGTAAAAGTGCTATAGCACTTAAAGCAGGGACAGTGTCCACTTGTGCTCCTCTGAAGGAGAAATGAGAGTGTGAAGCACTATGGGAGGTGGCCAGGTACACAGGTAGGCTTCATGTAGATCAGAGCTGCTGTCTGGGTGGTGTGTCCCCTGTTATCATGAGCCATGTCTGAAAGAATTAATCACATTTCATATGCAAGCATGCTCTCTGTTTCACTGTGCTGTTGTTTATGATAAGAGAATCATTGACAATGCTTTAAGCTGATATCCATGCCTAATTTTGTTCTAGGTAATAACAAGTGGGATTGAGGTGGAGGCAGCGTTGGGGGAGAAGGAGAAAGAATGGGCGTGTGAATTAGGGAAAAGTGTCTCTTCCTGGGTAGCATGGATGGGTTCAAATATCTCCACATACTACTAAGTATTTGGCTGGACACTACCAGTTGTTTGTCTAGACTCTGTGTGTGTGTGTGTGTGTGTGTGTGTGTGTGTGTGTGTGTGTGTGTTTGTCTGTGTGTGTGTGTGTCTGTGTGTCTGTCTCCAGGCCTAAGCAGCACCTCCATCTTCCTGTGGTAACATGTTACTCAGAACTTTGGATAACCCCAAGCCCTCCTAAGAGCACAATACATGCATGTTATAAGAAATTTATCTTTATGATTTTTGACAGGCTGCTGATAGAAACCAGCTCATTTCCCATTTACCACTGAGGCCAGCTCAACTTTGCTGAAGAATGTTCTTGACTCTTACTTTATAGCAAGAACCCCAAAGTTATTCAAGCCTTTTCATGCGTTTCAGGCTTAAAGTCAAAATCTCTCAGGTTAGACCCAATGTTAAAATTTGAACCAGGCAAATTCTCATTAGAGATAAGGGGCCAAAGACTGTGCTGATGGAATCTAAAGTCTTTTAATGTTGACTTCAATCCAGTAAAGCCCTTGTTAAGCCACTTAACTGTAAAATTGGGGATTGGGGAGGCAGTGTACCCTCTGAAATTAGAGGTCAGGAGATTTGGATTTGATTACCAGCCATCTGCCAGTCAGTCAGCCACTCACTTTTCAGTGACAAGCCATAGGCGAGTCCCTTTCTGTCTCTGTTTCTGGGTTTTTGCACAGGGATTTATGTGGGTCTTAAGGCCCACTGGGAAAGGATCCGTTTTTCAGTCAGAGCCTGGTTTGTTGAGTATACTTCTCAATCTGGACTTTAATACACCTATGTATTTGGATTAACTCTATTACCTCTGCTAGAAATTAACACAGAAAATTCACAGTTGATTGACAAGGATGAGAATCAGTTCTAAAGAATTTAAATATAACTGAATCCCTTATTACTAAAAGAACGCTCAACTCAAGTGGACATAGATCACTCATTTTGACTTCATTATCTATGGCACTTAAAGACAACTTTTTCAAAAGACACAGTTAAGTCTGTCACTGATTTAAGTGACAGACTAGTTTTTGAAAATATACAGCTAAAACTGTACCTCCTTTAAGACATATTTAGCTGTGTATTTTGAAAGAATGGTGAGCTCTACAAATAAAACGCTACTTTCCTTGTTACTTTTGGTCCCAGGAGAAATGGGAGTCCTTTTCAGACAGCATGAGAGACACATGAGTCCTTTGCAGTCCACTTGTCTGCCCGTGAGGGTGAAATGAGATTGCATATCTAGAGGAGTATATATTTTATAAGAGAATACAAAAGGGCTTCATATATTTTTTCTAGCAAAGTATTTTGAGAGTTTTTATATTTTGTATAATGGAGTTAAAACAGGGTATGTATATTGTCTATAACATAGCAGAAGTAGAAATTGAAGACATTTTTAAGAGAGTACCACTAGACGGTGTATATATTTTATAACAGAGTACAAAAGGACTTTGTATGCTTTTATAAAAGAGTATTTTGAGATTTTTAATATTTTTATATGGAGTACTAACAGTGTATGTATATTTTTTCTATAAAAGAGCAGAAGTAGAATTTGAATAGTTTTTATGAGAGTCCATCTACATGGTGTTTATATTTTATAACAGAGTACAAAAGGACTTTTGCATTTTTTATAACAAAGTATTTTGGGAGTTTTTATATTTTGTGTAATGCAGTACAAACATGGTAAGTATATTTTTTATAACAGAGCAGAGGAAGAATTTGAATATATTTTATAAGAGAGTATACCTAGACCATGTGTATATTTTATAACAGAGAACAAAATGACTTTTTATATTTTGTATAAAAGAGTGTATTCAGAGTTGTATATTTTCTATAATGGAGTACTAACAGGTTATGTATTTTATTATAACATAGCAGAATTAGAATTTGAATATATTTTATAAAAGTACATCTAGATGGTGCATATATTTTATAACAGAGTAGAAAAGGAATTTGTGTATTTTTTATAACAGAGTATTTTGAGAAATTTAATATTTTTTAATGGAGTGCTAACAGGATATCTATATTATTTATAACCCAGCAGAATTAGAATTTGAATATATTTTATAAGGGAGTACATCAGGACTGTGCATACATTTTATAACAGAGTAGAAAATGACTTTACGTATTTTCTATAACAGAGAATTTTGAGAGTTTTCTATTTTGTATAATGGAATGCAAGCAGGGTACATATATTTCTTATAACACAGCAGAAGTAGAATTTGAATATATTTTATGAGATTACATCTAGACACTATATATTTTGTAACAGAATACAAAAGGACTTTGCATGTTTTTGTAATAGTATTTTGATAGTTTTTATATTTTGTATAATGGAGTACAAACAGGATATGTATATTTTTTAAAACAGAAAAGAAGTAAAATTTGAATATATTTTACAACAGAGTATTTTGAGTGTTTTTATATTTTGTATAATGGAGTTCAAACAAGGTATGTATATTTATTATAACAGAGTAGAAGTAGAATTTGTGTATATTTTATAAGAAAGAACATCTAGACATTGTATGTATTTTATAACAGAGTACTAAAGGACCTTGTATATTTTTTATAACAGGGCATTTTGAGAGTTTGTATATTTGTACTATGGAGTACAAACAGGGTATGTATTTTTTTTTAGTAACAGAGCATAAGTAGAATTTGAATATATTTCATAAGAGAGTACATGTAGACAGTGTATATATTTTATAACAGAGTACAAAAGAGCTTTGTATATTTTTGATAAATGAGTATATTTATAATGGAGTACAAATAGTAAATGTATATTATTTATAAAAGAGCAGAAGTAGAGTTTGAAAATTTTTATAAGGGAGTCCATGTAGATGGTGTGTGTATTTTATAACAGAGGACAAAAGGACTTTTGTATTTTTTTATAACAAAGTGTACTGAGAGTTTTAATATTTTGTGCAATAGAGTACAAACAACGTATGTATATTTTTTATAACAGAGCAGAAGTAGAGTTTGAAAATATAT
The DNA here is from genome assembly GCF_001604975.1 of Cebus imitator. NCBI lineage: Eukaryota > Metazoa > Chordata > Mammalia > Primates > Cebidae > Cebus > Cebus imitator. Next base: position 348,822 of record NW_016108029.1, read on the forward strand.
TATATGAGAGTACGTCTAGACGGTGTATATATTTTATAACAGGCTAAAAAGGACTTTGAATATTTTTTATAACAGAGTATTTTGAGAGTTTTTATATTTTCTATAATGGAGTATAAACAGGGAATGTAGTTTTTTATATCAAGGCAGAATTAGAATTTGAATATATTTTCTAACTGAGCACTTCTAGATGATGTATATATTTTATAACAGTAGAAAATGACTTGGAATGTTTTTATAACAGTATTTTGAGGTTTCCATATTTTCTATAATTGAGCATAAACAGGGTACATATATTTTTTGTAACAGAGTACAAGTACGATTTGAATATATTTTATAAGAGAATACATCAAGTAGGTGTATTTATTTTACAACAGAGTAAAAAAGGACTGTGTATTTTTTACAACAGAGTATTTTGAGAGTTTTTATATTTTGTATAATGGAACACAAACAGATTATGTATATTTCTATAACAGAATAGAAGTAGAATTTGAATATATTTTATAACAGGGTGCATCTAGACAGTATATATATTTTATAACAGAGTATAAAAGGATTTAGCATATTTTTATAACAAAGTACCTTGAGCATTGTCATATTTTGTATAAGGGAACAAAAACAAGTGTAGAAATTTTTTATAACAGAGCATAAGTAGAATTTGAATATATTTTATGAATGCAGCTAGTCAGTGTATATATTTTATAACAGAGTACTAAAAGACTTTGTGTATTATTTATAACAGAGTATTATGAGAGTTTTTACCTTTTGTATAAAAGAATACAAACAGGGTATTTATATTTTTTATAACAGAGCAGAATTGGAATTTGAATATATTTTATAAGAAAGCACATATAGAAGGTGAATATATTTTCTAACAAAGCACAAATGGACTTGATATATTTTTTATAAAAGAGTAATTTGTGGGTTTTTATATTTTTTATAGTGGAAAGGAAACAGAGTATGTATATTTTTTATAACAGAGCAGAAATGAAAATTGAATATATTTTATAGGGGAGTACATATAGATGGTGTATATATTTCGTAACAAAGTACAAAGAAATTTTGTATTTTTGTATAGCAGAGTATTTTGAGACTTTTTACATTTTGTATAATGGAGTACAAACGGGCTATGTATTTTTTTTTAATAACAGAGCAGAAGTAGAATTAAAATATATTTTAAAATAGAGTACCTCTAGATGGCATTTATATTTTAAAAAGGAGTAGGAAAGGACTTTGTGTATTTTTTATAACATAGAATTAAGAGAGATTTTATATTTTGCATAATGAAGTAAAAACAGGGTATTTATATTTTTTAAAACAGAGCAGAAGTAGAATTTGAATGGAATGGAATGGGGAATGAAATGGAGTGGAAGTGACTGAAAAATGGAATGAAATGGAAAATAGAATGGAATGGAATAAAGTGCAAAATGCAATTCAATGGAATGGAGAGTGGAATAGACTGGAATGGAATGGAGGATGAAATTGAAAGAAGAATAAAATGGAATAAAAGGAGAATAAAACAGATAATGGAAAGGAGGATGGAATGGAATGGATTGGAATTTAGAATGCAATAAAATGCAGAATTGAATGGAATGGAACGGAATGGAGAATGCTAAAGAATGCAATGGAGAATGGAATGGAATGGAGAAACGAATGGAGTACGGAATGGAATGGAGAATAGAATGGAATGGAGAAGAAAATGGAGAATGGAATGGAAAATGGAATGGAATGTAGAAGAGAATGGAGAAAATAATGGAATACAGAGTGTAATGGAACGACGAATGCACTAGAATAGAGAGCAAAATATAATCAGAATGGAATGGACTTGATAGTGGAATGGAATGGAATGTAAATAATGGAATGGAGATGGAATGAAATGGAAAATTGAATGGAGAATGCAATGGGATAGAATGGAGAGTAGAATGGTATTTAACGAAAAGGAATAAAATGGAATGGAATGAATAGAATGGAGACAGAATGGAGAATGGAATGCAATGGATGGAATGCAGAATGCAATGGAATGGAAAGGATTGTAGAATAAAATGGAATGGAACGGGATGGAGAATAGAATGGGATGAAGAATGGAATGTAGAATGGAATGGAATGGAGAATGGAACGAATAAGGAATCAAATGAAATGGACTTAATTGGAAAATGGAATGGAATGGAGAGTGGAATGGAATGGAGAATGGAAAGGAATGGAATGGAGGTTGGAATTAAATGGAATGAAGAACGGAATGGAAGGGAATGGAGAAATGAATGGAATTAAATAGAAAATAAATTCTAATGGAACTGAGAATGGAATAGAATGGAGTGAAATGCAGAATGGAATGTAATACAGAATGGAATGTGATGCGGAATGGAATGGAGAATGTAAATGATTAAAGAATGGAATGGAATGGAGACTGGAATTGAGAATGGAATGGACGGAATGGCATGGAATGGAACAGAAAACTGAATATTATGAAATGGAATGTAGAATAGAATGGAATGGAATGAAAAATGGAATGGAATTGAATGAAAAATGGAATGGAGAATGAAATACAAAAGAAAATGGAAAGGAATAGAGACTAGAATGAAAATTGGAATGGAAGGGAAAATGAAAAAGAAAGTAAAATGGAATGGAATGGAAAATATAATGAGAAATGGAATGGAATGGAGAACTGAAAGGAAATGAATAAAGAATGGAATGAAATGCAACACAAAAAGCAACAGAAAGAAAGGAAATGGATAAGGAAATAGAATAGAATAGATCAAACAGAGAATGGAATGCAATGGAATGCAGAAGGTATCGTAATGGAGTCTAGAATGGAAGGTAAAGGAATAGAATAGAATGGAATGGAATGGATTATAATGGAATGGAATGAAACGGACTCTAATTAAATGGAATGGAGAATAGAATAGGATGGAGAATGGTATGGAATGAAATCAACAGATCGGAGAAAGGAATAGAAAGGAATGGAGAAAGGAATTGAATAGGATGGAATTTAAAATGAAATTTAATGGAGAATGGAAAAGAATGGAGAATGAAATTTAATGGAGAATACAATAAAATGGAAAATTGTACAGAATGGAATGGTTTCGAGAATCTGTGGGAATGCCATGGAATGCAGAATGGAATGGAATGGAATGGAACGGAACAGAATGGAATGGAATGAAATGGAACTGAAAGGAGAGTTTAATGGAATAGAATGGAGAATGCAGAGTGGAATGGAAGAAATGGAGAATGGAATGGAAAGGAAAGGAGACTGGAATGGAAAGGAAAAAAAGAACAGAAAAAGAAATGGAATGGAATCAAAAGGAGAATAGAGAAGAATTGAAGAGAAGTATTGAAGAATGTAATGAAATAGAATGAAGAATTAAATGGAATGGAATGGAGAATGGAATTGAATGGAATGGAGTAGAGAATGAAATGGGATGGAATAGAATGAAACGCAGAATGGAATCAAATAGAACAGAATGAAATGGTATGGAGAAAAAAATGGAATCGAATGAAATGGAGAACAGAATGGAATTGAATGAAGAATGGAATAGAAGACAATGGAATTGAAAATGGAATTGATTGGAGAATGCGATGGAATGGAAAAAGGGATAGAATCAAATGAAGAAAGGATTAGAGAATGGCATAGAATGGAATGGAATGAAGGACGGAATGGAATAGAATGGAATGAAAAGTGGAATAAAATGGAGAATGAAATGGAATGGATTGGAGTGGACAATGGAATGGTAAGGAATTGAGAATGGAGAGGCCTGGAGAAGGTAATGGAGAACGGAATGGAAAGAAAAATCAAATGGAATGGAAAAAAGCATGAAGAATGGAAAGAGAAATGGAATGGAATGGAGAAGGCAATGGAGAGTGGAAGGCAATGTATGATGGAATGGAAAGTGGAAACAAATAGAATGGGGAAAGGAATAGTATGGAATGCAATGGAGGAAGGAATGGAATGAAGAAGTGAATAGAATGGAATGGAATAGAGTGAAAGGTAATGAAATGAAAGGGAGAATGGATTCTAGAATGGAATGGAATGGAATGGAATGGAGAATGGAAAGTTTAATAAAATTGAATAGAGAATGAAATGGAATGGAACGGAGACTGGAGAGAACTAGAATGGAATCAAGAATGAAATGCAAAGGAAGGAGAAAGAAATGGAATGGTATTAAGAATGGAATGGAAAGGAGAATGTAATGTAATGAAACAAAACAAAATAAAGAATATAATGGAATGGAATAGATGAAGGAACAGAGAATGAAATGGAATTAAATGGGAAATGGAATGAAAAAGAATGGAATGGAATGGAGAATGGAATGGAATAGAATGGAACAAAATGCGGAATGTAATGAAAGGGAATGGAGATAAGAAAGGAATCCAGAATGCAATGCAATTGAATGGTGAATGGAGAAGGACGGAGTATGAATTGGGGAATGGAAAGGAATGGAATAGAATAAAATAGAATATAGAGTGGAATGGTGAATCTAATGGTAAGAAATGGAATGGAATGGAATGGAAAGGATTGGAATGTAATGCAGAATGGAATGGAATGACAATGGAACACAATGGAAATGGAATGGAATGGAATGAACTGCAGAATAAAATGGAGTAGAATAAAATGGAATAGAGAAAGGAATGGAATGGAATGGAGAATGCAATGGAATGAAGTGGCACTTGGAATGGACTGGAATGGAAAGGAGGATGGATTGGAATGAAATGGAATAGGAAATTAAATGGAATGTAATGCAGAACGGAATGGAATGCAATGCAGAATGGAATAGAGAAGTAAATGGATTTGAATGGAATGGAATGGAGTGGAAAATTAAATGGATTTGAATGACATGGAGAACGGAGAATGGCATGGAATGGAATGCAATGGACAATGAAATCAAATCTAATGGAAGGGAGAATAGTTTCGAATGGAATGGAGCATGTAATGGAATGGCATGGAAAGGATAAAGGAAAGGAAAGGAGTGGAGAATGGATTGTAAAGGAATGGAGAATTGAATGGAATGGAAATGGATGCAATGGAATGGAATGGAATGGAGTGGAATGTGGAAGGGAATGGCATGGGGTGGAATTGAATAAAATGTAGAATGGAATGGAGTGGAATGGAATGCAACAGGGAATGTAATTGAATGTAATCAAATGGAATGGAAAATGGAATAAAATGGAATGGAGTATAAAATTGAATACAATGGAATTGAAAATGGAATGGAATGGAGAATGGAATGGAATTGAAAGGAAAATAAAATGAAATGGAATGGAGAATGGAATGGAATGGAGTATAAGATGGAGAATGGAATGGAGTGGAATGTAACACAGAATAAAATGGAATTAAATTGAATGAGGTTGAAATGGAATGGAATGAAGAATGGAATGGAATATTTAATGGAATGGAGAATGCAATTAAATGGAATGGAAAAAAGAATGAAATGTAATTAAGTAGAATGGAGAATGGAATGGCCAGGAATCAAGAATAGAATGGATAATGGAATGGAATTGAATGGGGAATGGATTGGCATGTAATGGAAATGAATGGAATGGAATGGAATGGAATGGAATGGAATGGAATGGAATGGAATGGAATGGAATGGAATGGAATAGAACAGAATCTAGTAAAGAACTGAATGGAGAATGGAATGAAATGGAAAATGAAATGGAAAGGAATGGATAATGTAATGAAATGTAGTATAAAATGGTGATTGGACTGGAATAGAATAGAAAGCAATAGACAGTCAGGTGGAATGGAAAATGGACTGGAGAATGGAATGGAATGGAAAGGAATGGAATGCAGTATGGAATCCAGTGAACAATGGAATATAATGGAAATGGAGTGTAATGAAGAATGGAAAAAAAATAGAATGGAATGCAATGGAAAAAATAATGAAATGGAATGCAATGGAATGGGAAACAGGATGTACAGGATTGGAATGGAGTATGAGATGGAATTGAATAGAACTGAGTATGAAATATAAAGGAATTGAAAAAACAATGGAATGGGATGGAGAATGGAATGGAATGGAATGAAGAATAGAATGGAAAGAAAGGAAGAATGGATTAGAAAGGAAAGGATAAAAAAAGGGAAGCCAACGAGGAATCAAATATAATTGAATGGAGAATGGAATAGAATGAAGTAGAATGGAATATGGAATGGAATGGAGAATGGACTGGAGAACGGAATGTAATGGGATTGGAATGAAGAATGAAATGTAATGGGAAAAAATTGAATGGAATGGAACGGAGAATGGAATTGAATGCTGAATGGAATGGAATGGAGAATGAAATTGAATGGAATAGAGAATATAATGGAATGGAATGAAAAATGGAAAGCAATGGTAATGGAATGAAATAGAGAATGGGATGGAATGGAGAATGAAAGAGAATGGAATGGAGAATGAAATTGAATGTGGAATGGAATGAATAATAAAATGGAATGGAAAAGAATGGAAAATGCAACAGAATGGAATGGACAATATAACTGAATAGAATAGAGAATGGAATGCAATGTAATATAGAATGGAATGGAAAGGAATGGAAAAAAATGGAATGTAATGGACAATGGAACGCAATGGGAATGGAATGGAAAGTAATGAAATAGAGAATGGAATGGAATAAAATTGAATGGAATGGAGAATGGAACAGATTGGAATAGAATGGAATGGAGAATGGACTGGAAAGGAATGCACGATGGAATGGAAAAGAATAGGTAATGGAATGGAATGGAGAGCTAAAGGAAATGCAAAAGAATGGAGAAAAAAATGTAATGGAATTTAATGAATAATGGAATGGAATGGATTGGAGCATAGAATGGAATGGAATGGAGAATGGAATGGAATGGAATGGAATGGAGAATGGAATGGAAAGGAAAGGAATGGAATGGAATGGAATGGAGAATGGAATGGAGAATGGAAGAGAATGGAGTGAAGAACGGAATGGAGTAGAGTTTGCAATGGACAATAGATAGAAATAGAATAGAACGGAGTGGACAGTGGAATGGAATGGATTAGAGAATGGAATAGAGAATGCATTGAAATGAGGAATGATAGGGAATGGACTGCAATGGAGAATGTAAAGGAATTGGATCGTATGGAAAAAATGCAATGCAAAAACGAAAGGATCAGAATTGAATGGAGAAGGGAATTGAATCGAATAGGTGAAATGGAGAATGAAATGTAATGGAAAGGAGAAAGGAATGGAATGGAATTAAAAATAATGGAATGGAAAGGAATGGAGAATGGAATAGAATCCAGTAGGTGGAATGAAGAATGTAATGGAATGGAATGGAGAATGGAAAGAAACATAATGGAAATTGGAATGGAAAGAAAAGAAATCGAATGGAATGGAATGGAAAACTGAATGGAATTGAAAGGAATATAAAATGGAGAATGTAATGTAATGGAATGGAATGAAATGGAATGGATTTGATTGGAATTAAATGGAACGGACTGGAACGGAATGGAAAGGAACGGAATGGAATGGAACAGATAATTTCATGGAATGGGAATGGAAGGGAATGGAACAGAACAAAGAAGGGAATCGAATGGTGAATGAAATGGAATGAGAATGGTATTGAATGCAAGGCAGAATGTAATGTAATGGAGAATGGAATGGAAGGGATATGAGAGTGCATTGGAATATAGTAAGGAATGGAGACTGGAATGCAATAGAATACAACGGATTGGACAGTCAAATCCAATGGAGAATGGAATGCAGAATTGGATGGAATGCAAAAAAATGGAATGCAGAATGATATCAAATGAAAAATGGAATGCAATGAAAATGGAATGGAATGGAGAATGGAAGAAAATAAAATGGAATGAAATGGAAAATGTAATGGAATAGAATGGAGAATTGAATGCAATATAATTGGAAAGAGAATGGACTAATATGGAATTGTGTGTGGATGGAATGGAATGGAATTTCCTACGAAATTTAATAAAATTGAGAATGGAATGGAATGAAATGGAATGGAATGTAAAGTAGAATGGAATGGAATGAAATGAAATGAAGAAAGGAATACATTGGAATGGAAAATTGAACACAATGGAATGGAATGGAATATGAAAGGGAATGAAGAATGGAATGGAGAAACGAATGGAATGGGGAATGGAATGGAGAATGGAATGGAATGAAGAATGGAGTTGAATGGGAATGGAATGGAATGGAAATAAATGGAGAATGCAATGGAATTGAATGAACAATATAACTGAATGAAGTGAAGAATGTAATGCAATGGAATGGTGAATGGAAAGGAACGAAATGGAATGGAGAATGGAAAGCAATGGAAAATGGGATGAAATGGAAATGGAATAACTGGAATGGAATGGAGAATGGAAAGGAATAAAAGTGAATGGAATGGAGAATGGAATGGAATGGAAAGGGATGGAATGGAATGGAATGGAATTGAACAAAGAATAGCCTGGAGTAGAACGCAGGATGAAATGGAAGGGAATAGATACTGGAATGGAATGGAGAATAAAATGTAACAGAATTGAATGGATAATGGATAACGGAATAGAATGAAGAATGGAATGGAATGGAATGGAATGGAATGGAATGGAATGGAATTGAGAATGGAATAGAAAGGAATGCAATGGAGAACAGAATGGAGTATGGAATGGACAATGGATAAAAATAGATAGAATGGAATGAACAGTGTAATTGAAAGAAGAATGGAATGGAATGTTGAATGGATTGGAATGAAAAATGATATGGAATGGAATGGAATGCAGAATGGAATGGAATTGGATAGAACGAAATGGAATGCAATGGAAAAATGGGCGGAACAGAATGGAATGGAGAATAGAATTGAATCGAAGAGGTGGGATGCAATGGAAAGGAAAGGAGAATGGAAAGGAATGGAATAAAACGGAATGGTATGGAATGTGGAGTGGAATAGAATGGAATTAAGAATGGAATGGAAAGAAATAAAGAATGGAATGGAAGGGAATGGATAAAAAAAAGGAATGAAATGGAGAATCGAATATAATTGAATGCAGAATAGAATAGAATAGAGTAGAATGGAATATGGAATGGAATGGACAATGGAATGGAGAACAGAGTGGAATGGGGAATGGAATGGAGAATGGAATTGAGTGGTTAATGGAATGGAGAATGGAATTGAGTGGTTAATGGAATGGTGAATGGAATGGAATGGAGAATGGAATTGATTGTAATAGCGAATGGAATGGAATGAAAAATGGAAGGCAATGGAATTGAAATGGAATACAGAATGAAATGGAATGGAATGGAGAGTGGAACTGAATGAAAAATCGAATGGATACCAAAATCGAATGGAAAAATATGTAGAATGCAATAGAATGGAATGGACAATAAAACTGAATGGAATGGGCAATATAACTTAATGGAATGGAGAATGGAATGCAGTGTAATATAGAATGGAATCGAAAGGAATGGAAAGGAGAATGGAATGTAATGGACAATGGAACGCAATGGAAACGGAACGGAATGGAGAATGGAGTGCAATAAAATTGAATGGAATGTAGAATGGAACAGAATGGAATGTAATGGAATGGAGAACGAACTGGAATGCAATGCATGATAGAATGAAACAGAATAGAAAATTGAATGGAATGGAGAACAAAAGGAAATGCCAGGAAATGGAGAATAAAATGTAATGGAATTTAATAGATAATGGAATGGAGAATGGTAGAGAATGAAATGAAGAATGGAATGGAATCAAGTTTGCAATGGACAATAGATAGGAATAGGATAAGATGGAATGGACTGTGCAATGGAATTTAGAATGGAACGGAATAGGGAATGGATTGAATTGAAGAATGATTTGGAATGAAATGCAATGGACAATTGAATGGAATTGGATGGAATGGAAGAAATACAATGGAAAAATGAACAGAATGAAATTTAATGTAGAAGGGAATTCAGTCGAATAGGTGGAATGGAGAATGAAATGGAATGCAAAGGAGAAACAAATGGAATGGAATAGAATAAAAGGAAATGGAATGTAATGGAGTGGAGTGGAATGGAATGGAATGGAGTTGAGTGGAGAATGGAATGGAATGGAGTTGACTGGAGAATGGAGTGAAATGGAATAGAGCTGAATTCAGAATGGAATGTAGTGAATGGGATGGAAGGCACAATCAAATGTAATGGAATCAAATTGAACGAATAATGGAATAGTATGGAATGGGAGATGGAATTGAATAGAATGGAATTGAAAATGGAATGGAATGGAGAAGAAAATACAATGGATAATGGAATGGAGAATGAAACACGAAATGGAATGGAATGGAATAGAGAATGGAAAGGAGGGAAAGGTGAAGGGAATGCAAAAGAGAATTGACTGGAATGAAGTGGAGAATGGAATAGAATGGAATGAAGAATGGAATTGAATGGAACGAGCAAAGGAATTGAATGGAATAAAGAATTGAGTAGAATGGAAAATACAATGGAGAATGGAATGGAAAATGGTGTGGAATGAAATGGAGAAAGCAATGGAGGATGGAATGGAATGAAATGGGGAATGGAATTGAATGGAATGGAAAAGAGAATGAAATTGAATAAAGAATGGAATGGAATGGAATGGAGGATTGACTTGAATGGAAATGAGAAGAAAATAAAATGGAATGGAGAATGGAACGGAATGAATGGGAGAATGGCTTGTAATATAATATGAAATGGAGAATGGAATGGATGAAAATAGAATGGAATACAGAGTGGAATGGTGAATCTAATTAAATGGCATGGAATGGAATGCAATGAAATGCAGAATGGAAAATAATGGACAATGGAAGTCAATGGGAATGGAATGGAATGGAATTGAGATTGAAATGGATTAGATTAGAGTGGAAGGAAGAATTGAATTGAATGGAATGAGGAATTAAATGGAGTGGAATGGCATGGATATTTGAATGGAATGGAATGGAGGTTGGAATAGTGTGAAATCGAACGGAGAATCAAATGGAATGAAATAAATAATGGAATGGAGAATGGGATAGAGAATTGAATGGATAGGAACGGTATGGAATAGAATGGAGAATGGAATGCAATATAATGGAAGAGAGAATGTTATGGAATGCAATGGAGAATAAAATTCAATGGAATGGGATGAAATGAAGAATGGAATGGAATGGCATGAAAAAAAGAATGGACTGAAATGGAATGGGAGATTTAATGGAATGGAATAGAGTGGAGAATGGAATGGAATTTCAAGGAATGGAATGGAGAATGGAACAGAATGGAGAAAGAAATGGAATTGAGTTGTGAAATAAATGGAGATGAGTGAAATTGTGAATGGCATAGCATAAAGATAGAAATGGAAATGAAAATGGAATGGAATTGAAAATATTGGAGAATGGATTGGAATATAGTAAGGAATGGAGAATAAAATGGAATAGAATACAAAGGAATGGACAGTCAAATGGAATTGAGAATAGAATGGAGAATTGTTGGATAGAATGGAAAGGAATGGAATGAAGAATGATATGGAACGAAAAACGGAATGCAATGAAAATGAAATGGATTGAGAATGGAAGAAAATAGAATGGAATGGAATGGAAAATGTAATGTAATGTAATGGAGAATTGAATGATATCTAATTGGAAAGACAATGGACTGGCGTGGAATGGAGTATGGGATGGAATGTAATGTAATTGGGTACGAAATTTAAATAAATGGAGAATGGAATGGAATCAAAAGGAGAATGGAATGAATTGAAATGGAAAGGAATCAAAAGGAGAATGGAATAAAATGAAATGGAATAGAATGGAAAGTAGAAGGGAATAGAAAAAATGAAATGAAGAATCAAATATAATGGAATGGAAAATTGAATAGAACGGAATGGAATGGGAAATGGAATGGAAAAGGGAATAAAATGAAGAATGGAGTTGAATGGAGAACGGAATGGAATGGAAATGAATGGAGAATTCAATTGAATAGAATGATCAATATAAATGAACTAAGCGAAGAATGGAATGCAATGGAACAGTGAATGGAATGAAAATGAATGGAATAAAGAAAGAAATGCAATTGACAATGGGATTAAATGGAAATGGAATGGAATAGAATGGAATGGGGAATGGAGTGAAATGCAATGCAATAGAATGGAATAGAATGGAAAGGAAAGAAATGGAATGGAGTGAATGGAATGGAGAATGGACTGGGTTCAAATGCAGCATAGGTTGGAAGAGAATAGATAGGAATGGAATGGAGAATAAAAAGAAATGGATCAAATGAAGAATAAAATGTAATGGAATTTAATGGATACTGGAATGGAATGAAACGGAATGGGATGGAATACAATGGAGACTGTAATGGAAAGAAATGGAGAATGGAATGGAGTATGGAATGGACAATGAATAAAAATAGAATAGAACGGAATGGACACTGGAATGGAATGAAAAATGGAATGGAATGTAGGATGGATTGGAATGGAGAATTATATGGAATGGAATGAAATGGAGAACAGAATGGAATTGGATGGAAAAGCATGGAATGCAGTGGAAAAAGCACTGAATGGAATGAAATGGAATGGAAAATGGAATTGAATCGAAGAGCTGAAATAAAATGGAATGGATTGGAAGGAAGAATGGAATGGAATGGAAAGGAAAAAATGGAATGAAAAGGAATGGATGAAATAAAATGTAATGGATAATGGAATGAAATAGAATGAAATGGTATGTAGAATGGAATTGAAAGGAAAGGAATGCAGAATGGAGAAGGGGATGGAATTTAATGGAATGGAATATAATGGCATGAAATGGAGTGGAATGGAATAGAATGGAGTGAAGTGGAGAATGATATTAAGTGGAATGGAACACAGAATGGAATGGAATGATGTCAATGTAGGGATAATTAAAACAATGGAATAGAATTGAACGGACAATGCAATGGAATGGAGAATGGAGTTGAGTAGAATGGAATTGAAAATGGAATGGAAAGGAGAATGGAATGGAACGGAATGGAGAATGGATAGGAATATAGTGTGGAATGGAGACTGAAATTGAATAGAATAGAACTGAATGGACAGTAAATGGAACGGTGAATGGAATGGAGAATGGAATGGAATGGAAAGGTATGGAATGCAGTATACAAAAGAATGAAAAATGGAATGCAATGGAAGTAGAATGGAATGGAGAATGCAAGAAAATAGAATGGAATGGAACGAAAAATTTAATGGATTGCTATGAAGAACTGAATGCAATGTAAAGGGGAAGAGAAGAGACTGGAAAAAATTGAGCATGGGTTAGAATGGAATGAAAATCACTGTGAAATATAATGGAATTGAGAATGGAATAGAATGAAAAGAAGAATGAAAAGGAGAATTGAATGGAATGAAGAATGGAATGGAGAATGGAATGAAAAAGATAGGAGAATGGAATTCAATAGAAAATGGAATGGATAACAAAGAATGAAGAATGAAATGGAATGAAATTGAAAATATAACTGAGGGAAACGGAGAATAAAATGAAATGAAAAATATAATGGATGATAGAATGAAGAATGGAATAGAGAATGGAAAAAAAAGTATGTAATGTAATGCAGAATAGAATGTTATGGAATGTAATGAAGAAAGGGAATTGTATGCAGAACGGAATGAATGGAGAATGGAATGGAATGGGGAATGGAAAGAAATGGAATAGAATGGAATTGAAAATTAAATAGAAAAGAATGGAGAATGGAATGGAATGGGGAATGGAAAGAAATGGAATAGAATGGAATTGAAAATTAAATAGAAAAGAATGGAGAATGGAATGGAATGGAGAAAAGAATGAAATGGAAAATGGAATTGAATTGATTAGAGAATGGAATTGAATAAAGAAAGAATGGAGGATGTAGTGTAATGGAGTATGGAATGAATGGAAAATGGAATGGAATAAATTGGAGAATGTAATGAAATGGGGAATGGAATGGTGAAAGGAATGGAATGGAATTGAATACAGAGTGGATTGGAATTATATTGAATGGAGAGTGTAATGGAATGGAATGAAGAAAGGAATGAAATACAATGAAGAATTTAATGAAACAAAGAGAGAAATGAAATGAAATGGAATAAAGAATGAAACAGAAATAAATGGAAAGGAAAATGGAATGCTGTGGAAAGGAGAATGGAATGGATAATGGAATGGAATGGAATGAGTAATGGAAGATAATGGAATGGAATGGAGAATAGAATTAAGGGAATGGAAAATTATTGGAATGTAGTATGGAATGGTGAATGGAATGGAATAGAAAAGAATGGAATGGACAGTCATATGAAATGGACCATGGAATTGAGAATGGAAAGGATTGGAAAGAATTGGATTGCAGAATAAATCCGAATGAAAAATGGAATGCAATGGAAATGGAATGAAAAGTAGAATGGAAGAAAATAAAATGGAATGGAATGAAAAGTAGAATGGAAGAAAACACAATGGAATGGAATGAAAAATAGAATGGAGTATAGAATGCAATGGAATGGGAAAGACAAAGGACTGGAATGGACGGCAGTGTGAGATGGAATGGAATGGAATGGAATTGAGTAAGAAATATAATGGAATAGAGAATGGAATGGAATGAAATGAAGAATGGAATGGAATGGGATGGAATGTAGAATGGAGTAAAATGAAGAATATAATGGAATGAAATGGAGAATGGAATGGAAGTGAATAAAGGAACTAAATGAAAAAGTTAATCAAATATAATGGAATGGAAAATGGAATAGAATGCAGTGGAATGGAATGGACAACGAAACAGAGAATAAAATGGAATGGTGGATAAAATGAAGAATGAATTGAAGAGTACAATGGAATGGAATGGAGAATGCAATGGAAAATGTAACTGAATGGAATGGAGAATGGAATGGAAGGTTATAGCGAATGGAAACGAATGAAATGGAAATCAATGGAGAATAAAATAAAATTGGGATTGAATGCAATGGACAATGGAATGCAATGGAAATGGAATGGAATATGGAATGGAATAAAATTGAATGGAATGAAATGAAATGAAGAATGGACTGAAATGGAACACAGGATGAAACAGAAAGGAATAGATAATGGAATGGAATGGAGAATCGAAAGAAATGGAAGCGACTGAAAAATAAAATGGAATTGAATTTAATGGATATTGGATTGGGATGGAATGGAAGGGAATGGAGAATGGAATAAAATGGAATATGGAATAAAGAATGGATAGGAATAGAATAGAATGGAATGGACAGTGGAATGGAATAGAGAATTGAAAAGGGAATGGAATGGAATGGAAATTGGAATGGAATGGAAAATAACAGAGTGGAAGGTAATGGAGAAGGGAAGGAAATTTGATATAATGGAATATAATGCAATGGAAAAACGAGTGGAACGGAATGAAATGGAGAATGGAATTGAATTCAATATGTGGAATGGAGAATGGATGGAGAACGGAATAGAATGGAGTAGAAAAAATAGGAAATAGAAAAGAATAAAGAATGGAATAGAATCAAATAGGTGAAATACGGAATGTAATGTAATGGAATAATGCATCGAAAGTAAGGTAATGGAAAATGGAATGTAATGAATTAAAATTGAATGAAATGGAATGGTGAATGAAGTGAAATGGAAAAAATGCAAAAGGGATAATGGAATGGAAAGAAATCAAATGGAGTGTAGTGTAAGGGAATGGAGTGGATGGGAGCATAAAATGAAATGGAATCGGAAAAAATGCAGAATGGAATAGAGTGGAATGGAATAGAAAGAAGAATAGAGTGGAATGGAATTGAATTGAACGGACAAAGGAATGGAGTGGATGGATAATGGAATTGAATAGGATGGAATTGAAAGTGGATTGGAATGGGGAATGGAATAGAATCGAATAGGTTGAGTGGAGAATGGAATGGAATAGGGAATGGATAATCGAACGGAATGGAATGGATTGGAGAGTGGAATGGAAAGAAAAAAAGAATTGAATGGAATGGAACAAAGAATGCAAAGGAAAAAGAAATGGAGAAAGAATGGAATAGAATCAAAAATGTGTAATGCAGAATGGAAGGGAATGTAAAGTAGAATGGAATGGAATGGAATGGAATGGAACAGAATGGAACGGAATGGAATGGAATGGAGAATGGCATGGAATGCAATTTAACTGAATGTAGAATGGAATGACATGGAATTGACAAAGGAGAGCGAAATGAAATGGAGAATTAAATGGAATGGAAAACAGAACAGACTGGAATGGGTTATAGCATGGAATGTAGTAGAATGAAAAACAATCGAATGGAATTGAATGGATAATGGAACAGAATAGAATAGACGGTACAAAGAATGGAATAGCTTGGAAAGTAGAATGTAATGGAATGAAATATAAAATGGAATGAAATGGAGAATGGAATGGAATGAAATTGAATAGAATAAAATGGAATGGGGAATGGAATGCAATGGTAAGGAATCGAAGGTAGTGGAGAATGGAATGGAATGGAATGCAATGAAAGTTAACGAAGAATGGAATGGAATAGAATGGAGAAGAAATGAAATTGAATTGACAATGGAATTCAATGGAGAATAGAAAGGAATTGAATAGTATGGCATTTAGAATGGAATGGTGGGAAATGGATAATGGAATGAAATGGAGAATGAAATGGAAAATTGATTGGAATGGAAAAGAATGGAATGGACAGTGTAATGAAATGAACAATGGCATGGAATGGAGAATGGAGTGGAACAGAAAGAGGAATGGAATTAAATGGAGAATGGAAGAAAATGGACAGGAATGGAGAATGCAATGGAATGTAATGGACAATACAACTAAGTGAAAGGTAGAATGGAAAGTAATGAAAATTAAAATGGAAAATGAAATGAAAAATATAATGGAGAATGAAATAGAACAAAATTTAGAACGGAATGTAGAATGAAATGGAACGGAATGGAGAAAGAATTGGAATGGAGTCGATTAGAATGGAGAAGGACAATGAATATAATGGAGAATGGATTGGAATAGAATTGAGAACAGAATTGAAAGGAATAAGAATAAAATGGAATGGAGTATGAAATGGAGAATAGAATGGAATAGAATAAAATGGAACGGACAGTGGAAATAAATGAAGAATTGAATGGAGAAAGGAATGGAATGGAGAATTGAATAGAATGGAGAATAATACAGAATGGACTAAAATAGAGAATGGATTGGAATGATATGGAAAAATGAATGTAACGGAACCATATGGAGAATGAAATAGAATCGAATAGGTGGAAGGGAGAATGGAATGGAATGGAATGGAATAAAATGAGATCAAATGAAATGGAATGCAGAATGGAATGGAATGGAAAGAAAAGAAGAATGGAGAATGGAATGGAATGGAATGGAATGGAATGGAATGGAATGGAATGGAATGGAATTGACAGGAATTAAATGGAGTAACGAGGAGAAAGGAATGGAATGGAAGTGAATGGAATGCAAAAGGGAATGGAGTGAAATGAAATGGAATGGTGAAAAGAATGAAATGGAATCAAATACAACGGGGAATGGAATGGAATGGTATGGAGAATGGAATTGAATAGCATGGAATTAAAAATGGAATGGAATAGAGAATGCACTGGTAAGGTGAATGGAATGGAATGGAAAATACAAGGCAGAAAGGAATGGAGAATGGAAGGGAATGAAATGAAGAATGGAATGGAAGAGAATGCAGAAGGAAATGGAATGGAGTGTTGACTGGAATGGAATGGAGAATGGAACCAAGAATGGAATTGAATGGACTGGACAAGTGAATTGAATGGAATGGAAAATGGAATAGAATGGAAAATACGGTGGAGTATGGAATAGAGAATAGAATGTAGAATGGAAAAGAATGGAATGGAGATTAGAATAGAAAATGGAAAGAAATGAAATGAAATTGAATGAAACGGAATGGAGAATGTAATGGAATGAAAAGGAATGCAGAATGAAGAAAGAAATGGAATGGAATGGAAAATGGAATGGAATTGAGAATTGAACAAAATAGAGAATGGAATGGAAATTAATTGAGAACACAATTGAATAGAATTAAATGGAGAATAAAAGACAATGGAATAGTGAATGGAATTAAATGAACGCAATGGACAATGAAATGGAATGGAGAGTGGAATAAAATGGAAGGGAGAATGGAGTGGAATGAGATGAAGAATAAAATGGAAAGAAATGGAGAATGGAATTGAATGTAATGGAATGCAGAATAAAACAAAATGGAATAGAAGAAAATGGAATGGATGGAAATGGAAAGGAAAATGGAAAGAAATGGAGGAGAAATGAAAAGGAAGAGAATGGAAAATGGAATGGAAAATAATGAAGAATGGAGTTGAAAGGAATGGAAAGAAGAATGAAATGGAAAGGAGCGGACAATGGAAAGGAATGCAACAGGGAATGGAATTTAAGTTAATGGAAAGAGATGAAATGAAATGGAATGAGAATGGAATAGAACGGAATAAAATGGAAACCAGAAAGGAGTGGAATGGAGAATGGAATGGAATGCAGTGTAATAGAGAATCGAAAGTAATGGAGAATAGAATAGGAATTGGTATGGAATACAGAATGGAATAGAATAAAATATGGAAGAGAAGAAATTGTAATTGAATGAAATATAATGGATTAATAAAAGAATGGAATGAAGAAGGTAATGTAATGGAGAATGGCATGAATAATGGAATGGAAAGGATTGTGGAAAGGATTGGAATAGAGCATGTAATGGAATCAAAGAATTAAAAATGTAATAGAAGCTAATAAAGAAAGGAAAAGAATGGAATAAAGAATGAAATTTAATTGGAATAAAAATGGAATGAAGTGGAATGGAGAAAGAAATGGAATGAAGAATGGAATGGAATAGAATAGAAAGCAGAATGAAATGGAATGGAGATAGGAATGGAGAATGGAATGGATTGGAGAAAGGAAAGCAATGTAATGGAATGGAGAATGGAAGGGAATGGAAAGTAACAGATAATGGAATTGAATGGAATAGAGAGAGGAATGGATTGGAGAATAAAACGGAATGGAGAATGGAATGTTATGAAGAATGGAATGGAATGTAGAATGGAATGGAATGGAATGCAGAATGGAAGGGAATGAAATGAAACAGAGAATCGAAAGGAGTGGAATGCAATGAACAGCGGACTGGAAAAAACATGAATGTAGTGAAATGGAGAATGGAATGGATTGTTGAAAGGAAAGCAATGTAACGGAATGGGTAATGGAAGGGAAAGGAAAGTAATGGCGAATGGAATTGAATGGAATTGAGAATGGAATGGATTAGAGAATGGAATGGAATGGAGAATGGAATGTTATGGAGAAAGGAATGGAATGGAAAATGGAAAGGAATGGAATGGAGAATGGAATATAAAATTCAATGGAGAATGAAATGGAATTGAAAGTAATGCAGAATGCAGAAGAATGGAAAGGACGATGAAATTTAATGAAATCAAGAATGTAATGGAATAAAAAAAATGGAGAATAAAATGGAGAATGGAACGGAATGTAATGGAACGGATGTCTGAATAGAATGGTATCGAATAAAGAACAGAATGGAATGGAATTCAACCGGAATAAAATGAAATCGAATGTAATGAAATGGAGGATGCAATGGAATAGAATGGAGAATGAATGGAATGTAATTGGGAATGGAATTAAATGGAATTGAAAGGAGAATGGGACAGTATCTAGTTGAATGGAGAATGGAATTGAATGAACATTGGAATGGAGAATGAAAGGAAATGCGAAACATAATGGAATGCAATGGAGAATCGAATGGAATAGTGAATGGAATGGAATGAAATGGAATAAAGCATGGAATAAATGAAACTGAATGAAGAATGTAGTAGAAGGGAATGGCATTAATAACGGAATGGAGCTGAAGTGAGAAAGGAATAGAAAGTAGAATGGAATGGAATGGAGAATTGATAGGAACATGGAATGGAACTGAATGAAATGGAGAAAGAAATAGAATACAGAATGGAAAGGAAAGCAATGGAGAATAGAGTGAAAAGAAGAATGGAATGGAATGAAAAGGTGAATGGAATGGAATGGAGAATGGAATAAAATTGAGAATGGAATAGAATGCCATGGAATGGAGTGAGATATAGTGGAATGTAACGAAGAACAGAATGGAAAATAAAACTGAATCGAGAATGGAATTTAGAATTGAATGTAATGAAGAATGGAAAGGAATGGAAGGGAGAATGGAATGGAATCAATGGAACGCAAAATGGAAAGGAATGCAATGGAGAATGGAATGGATCAGAATGGAGATAGGAAAGGACAAGAATGGGATGGAGAATCGAATGGAATGGAATGGAGAAAAATATGTAATGGAATGTAGAATGGAATGAAATGGCATGGACTGCAGAATGTAATGTAAAGGAATTAAATGAAATGAAGGATGGAATGAAATGGAATCGATAATGAAATAAAGAATGGAATGGAATTAAATGAAATGGAATTAGAAGGATAATGGAATCCAATGGAGATTGGAATAGAATGGAATGGAGAATGGAATGAAATGGAATGGAGATTGGAAGGGAAGCTAATGGAGAAAAGAATGGAATGGAATGGAAAATGGAATTTAATGGAACGGAGAACAAAATGGAATAGAGTGGAATGGAATGAAGAATGTAAGGGAATGGTGAATAGAATGCAAAGAAGAATATAATGGAATGTAGAATGAAATCCAGAATGGAATGGAATGGAATGGAGAATGTTATCAAATAAAATCGAATAGAGCATGGAAGGGGGTGGAATTAATGAGGAATCGAATTGAATAGAATTGAATGAAGAATGGAATGAAATGGAGAATGGAATGGAGTGTAGAATGGAATGGAGAATCATATGGAATGGGGAATGGAGTATAGAATGTAATGGAGAATGATATGGAATGGAAAATGGAATAGAATGGAGAATTTAATAGAAAATGGAATGGAATGGAAAATGAAATTGAATGGAAAATGAAATGGAACGGAGAATGGTAGACAATGGAGAATGGAATGGAATGGGATCGAATGGAGAATGATATGGAATGGGACGGAATGCTGAATGGAATGGAATGGAATGAAAAATGGAGAGTGAATGGAACGGAAGGAAAAATAGAGAGTGGAATGGAATGGAAGGGAATTGAATACAGATTAAATCGGAAAGGAAAAATCAATGCAATGGAAAGGAATAAAGAGTAGAATGAAACAATGAAAAAATGAAATGAATGGAATAGAGAATAAAATAGAATCAAATAGCTGGAATGGAGAGTGGAATGGAATGAAGAATGCAATTTAATATAATGGAGAATGTAAAGGAAAGGAATGGAATAGAATGGAATGATATCGAGTAAAATTTAATAGATAATGTAGTGGAATGGAATGGAATAGAATGTAATGGAATGGGAAAAGGAATTGAATGGAATAGAATGAAACTCAGAATGGAATGGAAAGGAAAGGAGTGAAATGGACAATGGAATGGAATCAAATAGAATTATACAGAGAATGGAATGAGATGGAATGGAATACAGAATGCAATCGAAAAGAATAAAATTGAAAATGGAATGGAAAAGAGAATGGAATGAAATGGAATGGGATGGAATGAAACAGAATGGAATGCATTGGAATGGAATGGAGAATGGAATGGAATGAAATGGAATAGAGATTGGAATGGAATAGATAATGGAATGCAAAGTAAAGGAAACAGAATGGAGAATGGAATGGAATAGAATGGAAAGTAATAAAGAATAGAATGGAATACATTCCAGAATGGGATGGAATTGAGAATGAAATTGAATGAAATGGAGTGAAGCAAGAAATGGAAATGAATGGAGAATGGAATTGAAATAAATGGAAAGCAGAAGGAAATAGAATGTTATGAAATGAAGAATGCAATAGAAAGGAATGGAGAATTGAATGCAATGTAATCAACAATAGAATGGAATCAAATAAAAAATTGAAATGGCATGGAGAATTGAAAGTAATTGAATAGATGGAACGAATATTGGAATGAAATGGAATGAAGAATGTAATTGAATTGAATGAAACATGGAATGGACCAGAAAGTGGAATGGAATGACATGAAATCGAATAAAATGGAATGGATAATGGAATAAAAAGGAATGCAATGGAGTGGAGAATGGAATGAGGGAAATTGAAAGGAACACAGAATAGAATGGAAGAAAATGGAGTGGAATGGGGATTGGAATGGAATGGAATTGAATGGTATGGAGAATGGAATGGAATGAAATAGAGAATACAATGGAATTAAACGGAATTGAAAATGGAATGGAATGGAGAATGGGCTGGAATGGAGAATGGAATAGAATTGAGAATTGAGTGGAATGGTGAATAGAATGCAAATGGAATGAAATTGAGAACGGAATGCAATAGAATGGAATGGAATAAAGCGTGACATAGAATGCAATGAAGAATGGAATTCAATGGAATGGGGAATGGAAAAGAATGGAATGGAGAATGGAATGGAATCGAATCAAGCTGAAAATGGACGTAAATGGAATGTACAATGTAACAGAATGGAATGCAGAATGGAACTGAATGGAATGCAATGGGGAATGAAATGGAAATGAATGCAGAATGGAATTCAATGAAATGGAAATCAGAATCAAATGGAATGGAATGGAATGAAGAATACAATGGAATGCAAAGGAAAGGAATGGGGAATGAAATGGAATGGAAGTGAGGGGAATTGAACAAAATGCAAAATGGAATGGAGGAAAGTGGAGTGGTGTGGAGAATGTAATGGATTCGAATGGAATGGAGAATGGAAAGAAATGAAATAGAGAGTGGAACGGAATAAAATGGAATTGAATGTGGAAAGGAATGATGAAAGGAATTGAATGGAGAATGGAATGGAATCGGATAGAGAATGGAGTGGAAAAGAAAATGGGATGCAAAGGGAATAGAATAGAATGGAATGGAGAATGTAATGGATAGAATAGAATGGAATAATAAATGAAAGAGAATGCAAAACAGAATGGAATAGAGTGGAATGGAATGGAGTGGAATGGAATGGGGAATGGAAAGGAAGGGAATGCAGAATGGAATGCAATGTGTTGGAACTGAGAATGGACATAAACAGAATGCAGAGTGGAATGGAGAATGGAACGCAATGGAGATTGAAGAGAAAATGAATAGAGAAAGGAAGTGAATGAAATTGAAAGCAGAATCAAATGGAATGGTATGGATGAATGTAATGGAACGGAAGAGAGAATGGAATGGAATGGAATGTGGAATGGAGTGAAATTGAATGGAAAAGAGAAAGTAGTAAATTGGAATGGAAAATGGAATGTAATAAAATGGGGAATGAAACAGAATGGAAAAGAATAGATAATGGAAAGGAATGGAATGGAATGGATAATGGAATGGAAAAGAATGGAGAATTGAATTGAATGGAATGGATTATAGAATAAAATTGAGTAAAATTGAATAAATAATTGAATGGAATGGAGAATGGAATGAAATTGAATGAATAAAGGAATGGAACGGTATGCAGAATGCAATAGAATGGAATGAAGAATGGAATGGAATGGAACGCAGGAAATTGGAATAGAATAGAAGGAAATGGAGAATAGAATGGAATGGAATGGAAAGAACAGAAAATGAAAAGGAAATCAATGGAAAAGAGAAAGCAAAGGAATAAAATTAAGAATAAATTTGAATGGAATGGAGAATGCAATGGAATGGAGAATGCAATGGAATGGAGAATGCAATGGAATGGAGAATGGAATCGATTGAAAAGGAATGGAGAATGGAACGGAATGAAAAACGTGGAATGGAATGGAGAATGGAATGAAGAAATACATGAAATAAAGAATGGATTGGAATGGAGAATGGAATGGAATGGAATAGTGAATAAAATGGAATGGAATACAGAATGGAATTCGATGGGAATGGAATGGAGAATGAAATGTAATGGAAAATAATGAAGAATGAAATGGAATGGGATGGACAATGAAATTGAATGAAATGGAGAATGGAATGGAATGGAATGAAAAATACAATGAAGAATGGAATGAAGAACGGAATGAAGAATTGAATGTAATGGAATGGAAAACGGAGTGAAATGGAACGGAATGGAGAATGGAATTGAATGGAGAATGCAATGTAATCTAATTGAGAAACGGATCAATTTGAATGGGGAATGGAATGGAGAATGGAATGGAGTGGAGAAACGAATGGAATGGAATGCAGAATGAAATGGAATGGAGAGGAATGGAATGGAGAATGAAACGGAATGTAGAATGGAAGGGAGAATGAAAGAGAACGGATAATGGAATGGAAAAGAGAATGGAATGGAGTGGAATGCAATGAAAAATGGAATTGAAAGGGATGGAATGGAGAAAGAAATTGAATGGAGAATGGAATGGAATGGAGAATGGAATCAAACTTGGAATGGAGAATGAAATGGGAGGGAATATGAAATGGAAATGAGAATCATGGAAAATGGAGTTGATTAGAGAATGAAATGGAATGGAGAATGGAAGAGAATGGAGAATGATATGGAGTAGAATAGAATGAAGAATGGAATTGAATGGGATTGTATGGAAAAAGGAATGGAATGGAAAGGAAATGAATGAAATGGAATGGGGAATTGAAAGCAATGAAATTAAAAGCAATGGGGAAGAGAATGAAATGCAATGGAATCAGACGCAATGCAAAACGGAATGGAATGGAATGCTATGGTAAATGGAATGGAATGGAATGGAAAATAAAATGAAATGAAGAATGGAATGAAATCCACAAGGGAATTAAATAAAGAATGGGTTTGAACGGACTGCAATAGAGAATTGAATGGAAGGGATAACAGAATGCAAAGGAAATGGAATGGAATGAAATGGAGAATGGAATGGGATAGAATAGAAAGGAATGGAGAATGGAATGGAATTCAATGGAGAATGGGATATCTGTAATGGAAAGCAGAATAAAATGAATGGAATGGAATGAAATGGAACGGACTAGAATGGAATGGAATGGAGCATGGAATGGAACAGAATGGAGCATGTAATGGAATGGAATGGAAGAAGTAATGGAATGAAATAAAATAGAGAATGTAATGGAAAAAAGAATGGAATGGAGAATGAAATAGAATATAGTGGAAGGAAAAATAGAATACAATGGAGAATGGAATGAAAGGGAAAATGGAATGGAATGGATTTGAGAATTGAATGAAATGGAGAATGGAATTTAAAGCAATAGAGAAAGAAATTGAATGGAATTGAATGAAGAATGAAACGGAAATAATAGTGAATGGAATTGAATGAAATGCAATGGAGAATGAAATGGAATGGAGAAGGGAGAGTAAAATGGAACGAAATAGACTGGAGAAAGGAATGGAATGGAAAGGAGAATGGAATGGAATGGAATGGAATGGAAGGGAACGGAGAATGGAATGAAATGCAATGGAATGGGTTACTAAGTTGAATGGAATGGAATGGAATGGAAAGAAGAATTTAATGAAATTTAACATGGAATGAAATGGCATCAAATGAAATGGAGAGGAATGGGGAATGGAATTCAATAAAAAAGAATAGCATGGATTGGAGAATGGAATGGAAGTGAGAATGGAATGGAATAGAAGGGAGAATGGAAACGCATGGAGAATGTAATGGAATAGAAAAAGGGATGGAATGGAATGGAATGGAATGCAATGGAGCGGAATGGAAAGAAGAAGGAAGTGGAAAATATTGAAGAATGGAATGGAAAGAAATAGAATGGAGAATAAAATGGAATGCAAGGGAATGGAGAGTGACATGGAATGAAAATTAATGGAGAATGGAATGGAATGGAGAATGGAATGGAATAAAATAGAATGGAATGGAATGAATAATGGATTAGAAAGGAATGGAGAATGGAATAGCATCAAATGGCTGAGAAACAGGAATGGAATTGAATATGGATTGAAATGGTGAATGCAGTGGAATGAAAAACAGAATGGAATGACATAAAATAGAGAAGATAAAGTAATTGAGAATGGAATCAAATGGACAATGTAATGCAATAAAGTCGATTAAAATTAATAATGGAATGAAACAGTATGAAATGAAATAGAGAACGGAAAGGAATGAAAGGGAGAATGGAATGGAATGCAGAATGGAGTGTGCTGGAATGCAGAATGGATTGTGCTGGAATGGAATGGAATGGGGAATGGACTGAAAAGAAATTAAATGTGATTGAATAAAATGGAGAATGGAATGCAAAGGAATGGAGTGGAATGGAGAATAGAATGGAGAGGGAGGGAATGGAATGGAATGGAATGAAGAATTGATTGGAAAAAATGGGGAATGGAATGACATCAACTTTCGTGGAGACTGGGATTGTATTGAAAATGGAATGAAATGAAGAATAGAATGTAATCAAAAACGGAATGAAATGAAATGTAATATAGAAGGGAATGGAATTGAGAATGGAATGGAATGGACAATGGAATGCAAAAAAAAGAAAGTAAAAGATAATGGAATGGAATAAAAAGGAATGAAATAGAGAATGGAATGGAAAGGAATCAAAGGAGGAATGGAATGGAATGAAGAATGGAGTGAAATGGTATGGAATGGAGAATGGACTGAGATGGAACAGAATGGAATGAAATAAAATGGAGAATGAAAAGCAATGGAATGGAGTGGAATGAAGAATGGAAAGGAATGTGAGGGAATGGAATGGAAAGGAATTGAGAATGGAAAGGAATGGAAGGGAATGGAAAATGGAATGTAGACTGGAATAGAAAGGAATAGAATGTAATAGAGAATGGAATGGAATGGAATAGATTGGAATACAATGGAATGGAATGGTATGAAGAATGGAATGGAAAATTGAATGGAATGGATCATGAAGTTGAATATAATGAAGAATAGAATTGAATGGAATGGAGAATGGAGTTGAATGTAGAATGGAATGGAATGGAGTCGAATGGATAATGGAATGCAATGGAATGGAATGGAATGAAGAATGGAATTAAATGCAAAAGAAAGTGGTATGGATTGGGGAATTGAATGGAATGGAGAATGGAATGCAATGGAATTGCGAATGGAATGGCATGAAGACTAAAATGAAATTTAGAATTAAATGGAATGTAATGGAGAATGCAATGGAATTGAATGGAATGGAGAATGCAACAGAATACAAGGGAATGGACAATGGCAAGAAATCGAAAGCAGAATGGAAATGAATAGGGAAGGGAATGTAGAATGGAACACAGGATGAAATGGAGAATGGGATGTAATGGAAAGGAAGGGAGAATGGAATGAAATGGAATGGAGAATGGAATGAAATGGAAAATTTAATAAGGAATGGAATTGAATGGAATGGAATCAGGAATAAAAGGGAATATAATGAAGAATGGACAGGCATGGAATGACATGAAAAATAAAATGGAATTGAAACGGAATTGAATTAACAATGGAATGAAATTGAAAACAAAATGGAATGAAATGTAATGGAGAATGGAATGGAAATGACAATGGAATGGAATAGACACTGGAATGCAATAAAAATGAAATGGAATGGAGAATACAATGGAATGGATAATGGAATGGAATGGAAAGAATGAGAGAATGTACTGGAATAGAATGAAGAACAGAATGGAATGGAGAATACAATGGAATGGAGAATTAAATAGAATAAACAATGTAATGCAACGAAAATGGAATGGAATGGAGAAGGGAAGGGAGAATAAAATGGAACAGAATTGGATAGAGAAGGGAATGGACAGGAGAATGACGTTCAATGGAAAATAGAATGTAATGCAAAAAAGAATGAAATGGAATGGAATGAAGAATGGAATGGAATGGAGAATAGAATGGAATGGAACAGAATGGAGAATGGAATGGAAATGAAAGGAGAATAAAATGGAATGGAAAATACAATGGAAAAAGGAATGGAGAATTGAATGGAATTGAGTGGAATAGACAATGGAATAAAATGGAAAATGGAATTGAACGCAGAAAGGAATGGAATAAAATGAAGAACAGAGTGGAATGGACATAAGAATGGCACGGAATACAACGTAATGGAGAGTGAAATGGAAGTGAAAATGGAATGTAATGAAAAAATGAATGGAATGGAAAGGAGAATGGAATGGAAGGGAGAATGAAATGGAGTGGACAATGGAATGCAATAAAAATGGAATGGAATGAAGAATGGAATGGAATACAATGGAATGGAATTGATAATGGAATGGAATGGAAAGAATGAGAAAATGGAATGGAATGGAATGGAGAAAGGACTTGATTAGAATGGAGAACTGATTGGAATGAAATAGAATGGAGAATGGAATGGAAAGGAGAATGAAATGGAAAGGAAAATGGAATGTAATGACAATGGAAGGGAAAGGAGAATGGAATGGAATGGAATAGAGTGGAATGGAATGGGGAGTGGAATGGAATGGAAAAAATGAGAGAATGGAATGGAGAATGGAATGGAATAGAATGGAGAACTGAATGGAATGGAATGAAATGGAATGGAGATTGAAATGGAATGGATAATTGAATGAAATGATTAAATGTGATGGAGTGAGACATTGAATGTAATGGAATTGAATGGAATGTCCAATGGAATGGACAGAAAAGGAATGCTATGGGATTTGGAATGGAATAGAATGGAGATTGGAATGGAATAGAATGGAATGGAATGGAATGTAGAATGGAATGCAATCAAGAATTAAATTAAATAGAGAATGGATTGCAATAGAATGGAATAGAAAATGGAATGGAAGGGATAATGGAACGCAATGGATATGGAATGGAATGAAATGGAGAATAGAATGAAATACAATATAAAGGAATGGAGAATGTTATGGAATGGAACTGAATGACTAATGGAATGAAATGGGATGAAGAATGGAATGGAATGGGATGTAATGGTGAATGGAATGGAAAAAAATGGAACTGAATGAAATGGAATGGAGAATGGAATGGAATGGAAAATTGAATGGAATGAAATGGAATTTGATGGAATGAAGAATATAATACGATAGAACCGAATGGATCGCAAAATTGAATAGAATGGAATGGAATGCCATGAACATTGGGATGGGGCGGAATGGAGAATGGAATTAAATAGAATGCAATTGAAAATGGAATGGAGTGTAGAATGAAATGGAATCAATAATGGAATTAAATTGAGAATGGATTACAATAGAATGAAATAGAGAATTGAATGGAAATGATAATGGAATGCAATGGAAATGGAAAGGAATGAAATGGAGAATGGAATGGAATAGAATGCAATGGAATGGAAAATTGAATAAAATGGATATTGGAATGGAATTAAATGAAGAATGGAGTTTAAAATGGAATGGAATGGAGTATGGAATGGAATAGAAAAAATAATGGAATGGAGAATAAAATAGAGTGCAATGGAATAAAGAATGGAATGGAATGGAGGATGGAATGGAAAGTGGAATGGAAAGAATGGATAATGGAATGAAATAAGATTGAGAATGGAATGGAATAGTGAACAGAATGGAAAAAAGAATGGAATAGAGTGGGATGGAATGGAGTGACAACGAAATAAAACAGAGAATGTAATGGGAAATGGAATCAAATAGAGAATGAAATAGAATGGAATGGAGAATGCAATGGAATGGAATGGAGATTGTAAAGGACAGGAATGGAAAGGAGAATTGAATTGAATGGAATGGAGAAAGGAATGGGATGCAATGCAAAATGGAATGGAATAGAGAATGGCATGTAGCAAAATTTAATGAAATGAAGAATGGAATGAAATGGAATGCAAAATGAAATGAAGAATGGAATCAAATGGAATGCAAAATGGAATGAAGAATGGAATGGAAGAGAGAATGAAATGAAAAATGGAATGGAATGGAGTGGAATTAAATGAAGAAAGGAAGAGAATAGAGAATGGAATGGAATGGAATTGAGAATTGATTGGAAAGTAAATAAGAAATGAATAGAGCAGAATACAGAATGGAATTAATGGAATAAAGAGTGGAATGAAATGGAGTGGAATGTAGAATAGAATGGGATGGAGTATAGAATGGCAAATTAAATGGAATGGAATGGAATGGAATTTAGAGGCAAATGGAATAGAGAATGCAATAGAGTGGAATGGAATCCAAAATGGAATGGAATGGAGAATGGAATGCAATGGAAATAAAATGGAATAAAATGGAATGGAATGGAATGGAATTTAGAGGCAAATGGAATAGAGAATGCAATAGAGTGGAATGGAATCCAAAATGGAATGGAATGGAGAATGGAATGCAATGGAAATAAAATGGAATAAAATGGAATGGAATGGAATGCAGAATGGAATGAAAAGGAGAATGAAATGAAAAATGGAAGGACAAGGAGGATTGAATGCAATGAAATGTATAATGGAATGGAATGGGGAATAAAATGGACTGGAAAATTTAACGGAATGGAGAATGGAATGGAAAATGCAATATAATGGAGAATGAAAAGGAAAGGAGAAAGGAATGGAATGGATGGCAAATGGTGAGGAATGCAACGGAAGAGAGTATGGAATGAAATATGATGGAATGGAGAATGGAATGAATGGAATGGAACTGAATGCAGAATAGAATGGAATGAAATGGAAAGGAAGAGAATGGAATAAAAATGGAGAGTAGAGTTGAAAGGAATGGACAATAGATAGTGGAATGGAAAAAAATGGAATGGACAATGGAAAGGAAAAAAAAAGCAGAATGGAATGTAAAGAAATAAAGAATGAAATGGAATGGAAAAAGGAATAGAATTGAATAGAATGGAGAATGGAATAGAATACAATAGAAGGAAGAAAGAATTTAATTGAATGGAATGGAGATTGGAAGGAAATAGAATGCAGAATGGAGTGGAATGGAATAGAACAAAATGCAGAATGGAATGGAATGGGACGGAATGAAATATGGAATGGAAAATAGCATGAAATGAAATGAAAAATCAAACGGAATGGCGAATGGAAAGGAAAATGTAATGGAATGGAGAATGAAATAACGTGGAGAATGGAATTGAGAATGGTATAGAATGGAATGGAATGGAATAGAGAATAAAATAAAATAGAGAATAGAATAAATTGGACAATAGTATGGAATGAAATGAAATGAAGAAGGGAATGGAATAAGGTGGAATGGAAAGTGGAATGGAAAGGAATGGAGCTTAACGCAAAATGGAATGCAATGGAATGGAAAATGGAGTGTGAATTCGAATAGAATAGAAAATAGAGTGGAATTGAATGGAATGGAATGTAGAATGAAATGGAAAGGAAAGAAGAATGGAATGGAATGAAATAAAGAACGGAATGAGACAAAATGGAAAAATGAATGGAATAGAATGGACTGGCGTGGGGTGTGGAATAGAATCTAATAAATAGAACACAGAATACAATGAAATGGAATGAAGAATGTAATGAAATGAAATGGAGAATGAAACGGAATGGAATGGCTAGTAATGAAAAATGGAATTGAATCAAATTAAATGGAATGGATGATGCATTGGAATGGAATAGAATGGAATGGAGAATGGAACTGAATGAAATGGAATTGACAGGAATGGAAAGGAGAATAGAATGTAATGAAAGTAAATGGATAACGGAATGAAGAGTGGAATGGAATAGAAAATGAAAAGGAATGGAATGGAATAAAGAGTGAAATGGAAAGGAGAATGGAAGGAAAGGGGATTTAGAAAAGAATGCAATAAAATGGAGAATTGAATTTAGTTTAATCAAGATTTGAGACGAATGGACTGGAATATAGAATGGACAGAAATAGATAATGGAATGGAATCCAGAATGCAATGGAGAATGTAATGGAATGGACAATGTAAGGGAATGTAATGTAATGGAGAATGAAATGGAATGGACAATGGAATGGAAAATTGAATTGAATGGAATGGACTGGAATGCAGAATGGAATGGAATGAAGTGAAATGGAGAATGGAATGAAACAAATGGAAGGGAGAAGGAAATGGAATGTTGAATGGAATGGAATGGAGCACGGAATGTAATGGATAATGGAATGGAATAGACAATTAAAATAGGGAATGGAATAAATTGGAGAATGGGATAGAATGTAATGGAATGGAGAAGGGAATGGAATAAGGTGGAATGGAGAGTGGAATGGAACTGAATGCAGAATGGAATGCAATGGAATGGAGAATGGACAGTGAAGTCGAATGGAATGGAGAATGAAATGGAAAGGAAAGAAAATGGAATAGAATGAAATGGGATGGAAAATGAATGGACTGGAATGGGATGGAGTATAGAATAGGATTAAAAAATAGAACACGGAATACAATGGAATGGAATGGAGAATGTAATGAAATGAAATGGAGAATGAAATGGAATGGATTGGCAAGTAATGGAAAATCGAATGGAATCGAATGAAATGGAATGGAGAATGGATTGGAATGGAATCGAATGAAGTAAAGAATGGAATGGAAATAAATGAAGACTGGGGTTTAGAATGGAATAGAATGGGCTGAAGAACAGGATGGAACGAAAATTGAATGGAATAGAGAATGGAATGGAATGGAGAAGGTAATGAAGAATGAAAAGAAACAGAGTGAAATGAAATGGAGAAGTGAATAAACAATAAAATGGGCAATGCAATGGAACAAGGAATGGAATAGATAAAGGAATGGAATGGAAGAAAAAATGGAAACTGGAATGGAATACAATTCAGAATGGAATGAAATATGATTAAGAATGGAATGTAATGGAGAATGGAATGGAAAGAAGAATGGAATAGAATGGAATGGAATTGAGTGATATATATTGGAATGGGGTGACATATAATGGAATGGAACAGAGGATGGAATGGAGAATGAAATTCAATGGAGAAAGGAAAGGAATGCAGAATAGAATGTAGAATGCAATTGAATGGATTTGAAAGGAGAATGAAATGGAATGGAATGAAGAATGCAATGGAATGAAATGGATATTGGAAAGGAAAGGAATGGAATGGAGAATGGAATGGTATGAAACGGAATGGAATGGAGAATGATAAGGAATGGAATTAAATGAAGTGAAGAGTTGAATGGAATGGAATGCAAAATGGAATGTAGAATAGAAAGGAAAAGAGAATGGAATGAAATAAGAATGGAATGGAATGGAATTAAATGGAGAAAGAATGTAATGGAGAATACAACCGAATAGAAAATGAAAAAGAATGCAATGGAATTGCTAATAGAATGGAATATGACTGAGAATGGAACAGAATGAAGAAGTGAATGCAAAGAACAATGGAATAGAATAGAATAGAATAGAATGGAGTGATATGTAATTGAATGGAAAGGAGAACGAAATGGAAAATGCAACTGAATGGAGAATGGAATGTAATGGAATATGGAATGGAATGTAGCATGAAATTGAATGAAAAATTTAATGTAATGGCGAATGAAATAAAAAACGTAATGGAATGTAGAATGAAATGGAGTGGGTAATGGAATGGAATGGAGAAATGTATGAAATGGAATAGAATGGAAAGTGGAATGGAATAGAGAATGGGGAAATGAATGGATTGGAGAATGTTATAGAATGGAATGGAATGGAGAATGGAATGGAATAAGCTGGAAAGGAGAGTGTAATGGAATGGAATGGAAATGAATGTAGAATAGAATACAATGCAATGCAGAAGGGAGAGTGATGTGCAATGGTATAGACAATAGAGTGGAATAAAATGGAATAGAATGGAGAATGAAATGGAAAGGAAGAAAGAATGGAATGGAATAAAATAAAGAATGGAATGAAATGGAATGAAATAATGAATGGAACGGAATGGTATGGAATACAGAATAGAATGGAATAGATGGAATGCAGAACACAGCGGAATGGAATGGAGAAGGTAATGGAATGAAAGGGAAAATAAAATGGAATGGAATGGCAAGAAATTGAAAATGGAATGGAATCAAATGAAATGGAATGGAGAATGGAATGGAATTAAATAAAGATTGGAGTTTAGAATGGAATGGAACGAAATGGAATGGCTTGGAGGATGGAATGGAATGGAAAATTGAATGGAATGGATAATGAAGTGGAAGGGAAGAAAATGGAGAATGGAAAGGAAGAAAATGGAGAATGGAATGGAATGAGGAAGGTAATGAAAAATGGGAAGGAATGGAGAGTGGAATGAAATGAAGGGAATGAAGAATGGAAGGAACAATGGAATGGAATGAAGAATGGAATATAAAAAGGAATAGAAGAGAAGAAAAAATGGAAAGTGGAATGGAATACAATGCAGAATAGAATGGAATAGGATTGAGAATGGAATGGAATGGAGAGTGGGACGGAGTTGAATGCAGAGACATATAATGGAACAGAGCAGAGAATGGAATGGGGAATGGAATTGAATGGAGAATGGAAAGGAATTCAGAATGTAATGGAGAATGAAATGGAATGGTTTTGAAAGGAGAAAGAAATGGAATGTAATGGAGAATGCAATGAAATGGAATTGACATTGGAAAGGAATGGAATGGAGGAGGGAATGGAAAGGAGAATGAAACGGAATGAAATGGAATGCAGAACGGAATGTAGAATAGAATGGAATAGAGAATGTAAAGGAATATGGAGTGGAATGGAATGGAATAAAATGGAGACTCAAAGGCAATAAAGAATGGAATGAAAAAGAGAATGGAATGAAGGGAATTTAGAAAGGAATGTAATGGAATGGAGAATGGAATTTAATTTAAACTGGAAACAAAAAAAAATAGGGAGGAATACAGAATGGAATGGAATAGATAATTGAATGGGATGGGAAATGCTATGGAGAATGCAATGGAATGGAGAATGGAATTGAATGGAATGGAATGGAGAATGGAACGGAGAATTGAATTGAATAGAATGAAATGTAGAATAGAATGGAATGAAGTGCAATGCAGAATGGAATGAAGTGGAATAGAATCAAGAATAGAATCAAATGGACAATGGAATTCAATGCAGAATGGAGTGCAGTGAAGAATGGGATGAAAAAATGGAATGGAGAATGAAATGGAATGTTCAATGAAACGGAATGGAGAATGGAATGGAAAATGGAATGAAATGTAATTGAGAATAGAGTGGAATGGAGAATGGTATGGAATGGAATGGAAGGAGAAATAAATGGAATGGAATGGCACTTAATGCAGAATACAGTGGAATGGAATGGAAAACTGAGAGTGGAATGAAATGGAATAAAGGCTGGACAGTCAAATAGAATGGAACAGAATGGAGAATGGAATGAAAAGGAAAGAAGCATTTAATGGAATGTAATAAAGAATGGAAAGAAAAAGAAATGGGATGAAATAAAAAATGAAATAGAATCAAACAAATTGAATGGAGAATTGAATGGAGAGAAATGGATAATGGAATGGAATGGATAATAGAATGGAATGAAATGGAATAGAATAAA
The DNA here is from genome assembly GCF_001604975.1 of Cebus imitator. Classification (NCBI taxonomy): domain Eukaryota; kingdom Metazoa; phylum Chordata; class Mammalia; order Primates; family Cebidae; genus Cebus; species Cebus imitator. The sequence continues at coordinate 384,093 of NW_016108029.1, forward strand.
ATGGAGTGCACAATGAAATGGAATGAAAATGAATGGAGAATTGAATGGAATGGAATCGAATGGAATGCAGTGGGCTATAGAATGGAATGGAATCGAACAGAACACAGAGTGGAATGGAATGGGATGGAATTGAATGGAATGGAACAGGGAATGGAAATCAATAAAATAGAATGGAAAGTAGAATGGAATGGTGAATGAAAACCAAAAGAATTGAATTGAAAATATTATGGAATGCAGAATGGAATGGAGTTGAATAGGGAATGGAATCGAATGGAAGAGAAAGAAGAATGAAATTGAATGGACAATTGAATGCAATATAAATGAAATGGAATGGAGAATGGAAAGAAATAGAATTGAATGGAATGTAGGATGGAATGGAGAATGAAATGAAATAACATAGAAAATGGAATGCAATGGAATGGATTGGCCAATGGAATGCAATGGAAAAGGAATGGAATGGCGAATGGAAAGGAATAGAATGGAATTGGATGGAGAATGGAATGGAATGGAATTTAAAGGAATAGAGAATGGAAGAGAATGGAACAGAACAAAGAATAGAAAGGAATACGATGGAGGAAGGAATGAAAAGGAATAAAAAAATAAAATGAAGAAAGGAATGCAATGGAAAAGAAATGGTATGGATTGGAAAGGAGAATGGAAAGAATGGAATGGAATGGAATGCAGAATGGAAAAAAAGAAAATGGAGAATGGAATGGAATTAAATGGCAAATGGAATGAAATGGAAAGCAATGAAAATGGAATGGTATGAAATTGAGAATGGAATCGAATGGATTGGAATAAAATGGAGAATGGAAAGGAATTGAAAGGAGAATTGAATGGAATGGGTTGGAATGGAATGGAGAATGGAAAGAAATGGAATAGAATGGACAATGGAATGCAATGGGAAAGGAATGGAATGGAATGCCAAATGGAAAGGAATAGAATGAAATGGAGTGCAGAATGGAATGGAATGTAAAGGAATGGAGAATGGAATGAAATAAAAGGGAAAATGGAATATAATGGAATGGAATGGAGAATGGAATGGAAGAGACAACGGAATGTAATGAAAATGGAATGGAATGGAATTGAGAATGGAATCCAATAGACTGGAATGGAATGGAGAATGGAACGGAATGGAATGGAGAATGGTATTGAATGGAATGGAATGAAGAATAAACATGCATAATATGGAGAATGGAATGGAATGGAATTCAGAATGGAATGGAATGGAATTGAAATGGAATTAAATGGAAAGAAAAGAAGAATGAAATTGAATGGACAATGGAATACCATTGAAATGGAATGGAATGGAATGGAAAGTAGAATGGAGAGGAATACAATGGAATGGGATGGAATGCAGAATGCAGTCAAATTCAATAGAGAATGGAATGGAATAAAATGGAAAGTAAAATCAAGTGGAATGGAATATAGAATGAAATGGAATGGACAATGGAATGCAATAGAAATGGAATGGAATGAATTGGAGAATGGAATGAAATGGAATTGAATGGGATAGGGAATGGAATGGAATCGAATCGAATCGAGTGGAATGGAGAATGGAATGGAATGGAATGAACAGAGACTGGACTGGAATAAAATAGAGGATGAAATGACTGAGAACAAAATGGAGAACAGAATGGAAAATGGAATGCAATGGAAGTGTAATGGAATGAAATGGACAATGGAAATGAAAAGAATAGAATGAAATACAGAAAGGAATAAAATGAAGTGCAGAATGGAATGGAATAAAATACAAAATGGAATAAAATGGAATGGAATGGAGAATTGAAGGGAAATGACATGGAATGAAATGAAAATGGAATGAAATGGGATTGAGAAAGGAATGGAATGGAATGGAGAATGGATTGAAATGGAATGTAACGAAGAATAAACTTGAATAAAATGGAGGATGGAATGGAATGAATAGAGAATGGAATGGAATGGAAGTTAGAATATAATGGAATGTAATGAAAAGGAGGATGAAATAGAATGGAAAACGGAATACAATAGAAATGGAATGGAATGGAATAGAATGGAATGGAACAGAATGGAATGAAATGGAATGGAACTTAGAATCGAATGGAATGGAATGAAAAGGAGAATGAAATGGAATGGAAAATGGAATACAATAGAAATGGAATGGAATAGAATGGAATGGAATGGAATAGAATGGAATGGAATGGAAAAAGGTGGAATGAAATGGAATGGAATGGGATGAAGAATGGAAAGGCATAGAATTGAATGAAATGCAGTATAAAATGGAATAAAATGAAGAATGGAATAGAAAAAAATGGAAAATTGAATGAAATGGAATCGAATGCACAATGGAATACACCAGAAATGGAACGGAATAGAATGAAGAATGGAATGGTATAGAATGGAATGGAATGGAGAATGGAATGGAATGGAATGCAGAATGGGATGGAGTGGAATGTAACAAAGAATAAACTTGAATAAAATGGAGGATGGAATGCAGTGGAATAGAGAATGGAATGGAATGAAATTTAAAATGGAATGGAACGGAAGGAAAAGGAGAATGAAATGGATTGGAAAATGATATATATTGGAAATGGAATGGAGTGGAATGGAGAAGGAGAAAGAATAGAATGGGATGGAATGCAGAATGGAATGGGATGGAATGCAGAATGGAATGGAATAAAATGGAAAATTAAATGAAATGGAATGGAATGGGCAATGGAACGCAACAGAAATGGAATGGAATGGAATAAAGAATGGAATGGTATAGAATGGAAAGGAATGTGGAATGGAATGGAATGGAATGCAATGGAGAATGGAATAGAATGGAATAGGGAATGGAATGGAATGAAATGAAAGGAAGAATGGACTGGAATAGAATTGACGATGGAATAAAATGGAGAAAGGTATGGGATGGAATGTTACACAGAGATGAATAAAATGGAATGGAGAATGCAATGGAAATTGGAATGTAACAAAATGCAATAGAACGGAGAATGGAATAGAGAATGGAATGGAATGGAAACGGAATGGTATGGAATGGAGAATGGAGTGGAAAAAGAATGAAATAAATAGAGAAATTTATGGAATGAAGAATGGGATGGAATGGAATGGAAAGGAATGGATAATTTAATGTAATGCAGTGGAGAATAGCATGGATTGTAATGAAAATGAGAAATGAATGGAATAGAAAGGAATGGCAAAAAATGGAATGGACTGGGATTTAGAATGTAATGGAGAATGGAATGGAACAATATGGAATGCAGAATGGAATGGAATGGAATGAATAATTAGATTGAATTTTATTGAGAATTGAATGGAATAAAAAAGGGGAAAATTTGGAACAGAATAAAGAATGGGATGGAATGCAAAGGAATGCAAAATGGAATTGAATGGAAAAGAGATAAAAAATTGATCGGACCTTGTAATAGAATACAATGTGGAATTAAATGGAATACAGTGAAGAATGGAATGCAGTGGAAAATGGCATTTGAAGGAGAATTGAATGGAATGGAATGGAGAATGGAATGGAATAGGGAATGCAATGAAGAATGAAATGGAATGGAAACAATGGAGAATATAATAAAATGGAATGGAAACAGGAATTAAATGGAATGTAGAAAGACATGGAATGGAATGGAGAATGCAGTGGACAAAGGAATGGAATGGAATTGAGAATAAAATTGAATGGAGAATGGAATTGAATGGAGAAAATAATGAAATGAAGAATGGAATGAAAAGGAATGGAGAATGGAATAGAATGTAATGGAGAATGAAATTAAATGGAATGAAGAATGTAATGGAATGCAGAATGGAATGGAATTGAATAGAATGGAATGGAATGGACAATGGAATAAAATGGATAGGAATGGAATTGAATAAAAATGTAATGAAAAGGAATGGAGAATAGAATGTAATACAATGGAATTGAGAATGGAACCGAATTGAAAGAAAAATGGAAATGAATGCAACGGAGAATAGAATCAAATGGATAATGGAAAAAAATGGAATGAAATACAGAATGGAATGGAATGGCATGGAATTGAGAATGGAATAGAATGGAAAGAATGCTATGAATTGGAGAATGGGATGGAAATGAATGGAATGCAGAATGGAATGGAATAAGGAATAGAAAGGAATGGAATGGAATGGACAATGGAGTTTAGTGGCATGAAACGGATAGTGGAATTAAATGGAAAAGAGAATGAAAAGAAAAGGAGAAAGAAGTAGAAAGGAATAAAATGCAGAATGTAATGGAATGGAATGAAGAGTAGAAAGGAATGGAGAATGAAATTGAATGAAGAGGAGAATGGAATGGAATGAAATTGAAAATAGAAGTGAATGAAGAATAGAATGGAAGGGGAAGGTATGGAAATTGCCAAGGAATGAAATGGGCCATGGAATTGAATGGAATGGAGAAGGGAATAGAATGGAAAATAAAATGGAAAATGGAAAGAAATTGAATGGATTGATAAGAAAATGGAATAAAATATAATTAAGAAGAGAATGGAATGGAATGGAAAATGGAAGGGAAGGGAAAAAGAATGGAATGGAAAAGAATGGATAATGGGATTTACTGGAGTCTAAAATGGAAGGGCATGGAATGGAGAATGGAATAAAATGGAGAGTGGAATAAAAATGAAATAGAACGGTGAATGGAATGGAAAATGGAATGGAATGGTGAATTGGTTGGAAAGGAGAAAGAAATGAAATAAAACTGATTTGGAAAATGGCATTGAAAGGAATGGAGAACGGAATTGAATTAAATGGAAAAAAGAATGGAGTAAAATCGAATGGAATGAAGAAAGAAATAGAAAAGAATGGAAGAAAGGATAGAAAAGAAAGGAGAATTGAAAGAAAAATGGAATGGAATATTGAAATAAAGAGAAAGGAGGGTGGAAAATGAAACGAAATGAAGAAAGAAGACTAGAATTTAATAGAATGGGATGCTAAATGAAATGAAGAAAACTAGGATGGAAATGAATGGAATAAATCATTAAATAGAATGGAAAAAGAATGGAATGGAAATAAAATACAATTGAAAAGATGGAATAGAGAAGGTAATTTAATGGAATGTAAAATGCAGTAAAACTGAATGTAGAATAGAATGGAATGGAATGGAAAGGAAAATTGAATGGAATGAAATAGAAATGATAAAAATGGAATGGAGAAAGGATTGGAATGGAATGGAATGGAATGCAGTGCAGTGGAGTGGAGTGGAGTGGATTAGAACGGGAATGGGATGGAGTGGAATGGAATGGAATGGAGTGCAGTGGAGTGGAGTGGAATGGAATGAAATGGAATGGAATGAAAAGATATGGAATGGAATGGAGAATGGAATGAAATTAAATAAAATGGATAAGATGGAAAGCAATGGAATGGAAAATGGAATTGAAACTAATCAAACGGAATGCAGAATGGAATGGAATGGAATGGAATGGAACAGAAAATGGAATGAAATGGAATTGAATAAAGCGGAGAATGAAATGGAATGGACGCTAGAATGGGATGGAATAAAATCAAATTGAAAATGGAATAGAATAGAGAACAGAATGGAATAGAAGGAGAAAGGAATGGAATGGAATGGAATGGAATGGAATGGAATGGAATGGAATAAAATAGGGAATTGAATGAAATAAAAAATGGAATTGAATAGTCAGTGAAATTCAATGGAAAGGGAAGGGAATGGAGTATAATATTTAATGGAATAAAGTAGAATTGAATAAACAATGAAATGGAATGGTATGGAGAATGGAATGGAACTGAATGGGACAGAAAAAGGACAGCAACGGAATGGAGCATGGAAGAGAATGCTATGAAATTGAGAATGGAGTGGAATGAAAAGAAGATTGGAAGAGAATGGAATTCAATGGAATGGAATGGAGAATGTAATGGAATGGAATAAAATGGAGAAAAAAAATGTAATGGAAAATAAAATGGAGAATGGAATGGAGATTAGACAGGAATTGAATGAATTTGAAAAGAGGATGCAATGGAATAGTGTAAAAAAGGGAATGAATGGAATGGAGAATGGAATGGATGGGAAGTGAGATAGGAATGGAATGGAATAGAGAATGGAATTCAACGGATTAGAGAATGGAATGGAATGGGCTGGAATGGAGAATGGAATGGAATTGAGAATGGAATGGAGAATGGAATGAATGGGGAACAGAATGAAAAATATAATGGAATCGTGAACGGGATGGAATGAAGAATGAAATAGAATGAAAATGTTACGGAGTATGGAATGGAATTGTATGTAATGGAGAAAACACTGGAATGAAATGGCATGGAGAATGGAACAAAACAGAATGGAATGAAGAATGGAAAGGAACGGAATGATAGAAAGAATGGAATGAAATTAAGAATGAAATGGAAAATAGAATGGAATTGATAACTAAATGGAATGGAGAATGGAATGGAAAATGGTAGGGAATGGAGAATGGAGAGTGGAATGCAATGGAATGGAAAGGGAAATCAATGGGAAAAAAAGGGGAATGAACAAATGGAATAAAGAATTGATGAAAACAGAAAAATGAATGGAATGGAACGGACAATGGAATAGAATCAAAAAGATTGAATGGAGAATGGGATAGAATGGAATAGAACATAAAATGGAATGGAGTGGAAAATTGAAAGGAATGAAATGGAGTTGAATAAAATGCAATGGAGGAAAAGTGAAATTGAATGGAAAAAATGAAATGGAGAATGGAATGGAATGGAATAAACTGGAGTGGAATGGATTGGAATTGAATTGAATGGAATGTAATGGAGCCAATAATGAAATTGAATTGAATGAAACAGAATGCATAAAGGAACGGAATGGGATGAAATGAAACGGAGAATTGAATGAAATGGAATCGAATGGAGCAGAGAATGCAATGCAATGGAATCTAGAATGGGACAGAACAGAACGGAATATGAAAAGGTATATAATGGAGATTAAAATTGAATGGAATGGAGAAAGGAATGGAAAGAAGTGGAAGAGAGAATGGAATGGAATGGGAAATTAAATGGAGTTGAATGGAATTGAACGGCGAATGCAATGTGATGAAATGGAGAACGTAATGTAATGGAGTGGGACAGAAAATGGACTGCAAAAGGAACAAAAGATGGAATAAAATGGAGTGAAATGAGGAATGAAATGGAATGGAATGGAGAATGGAATGGAAAGGAATGGGATGGAGGATGAAGTGGAATGGAAAGGAGAATAAAATGGAATACAGTGCAGTGGAAGGGAAAGGAGAATTGAATTAAATGGAATGGATAATGGAATAAAATACAATGGAATGGACTGGATTGTAGAATGGAATGGAGTGGAATGGAATAGAATGGAATGGAAGAGAATGGAATGGAATGGAAAGGAAAGGAAAATGAAATGGAATAGAATGGAATGGAATGAAAATTTGAAAGGAATGGAATGGAATGGTAAGCAGAATGGAAGGGAATGCAATGGAATGGAAAATGGACTGGAATAAAATGGAGGATGGGGGGAATGGAATGAAGAATGGAATGGAATGAAATGGAATAGAAAGGTATAGAGAAAGAAATGGAATGGAATGGAATGGAGAAGAGAATGGAATGGAAGGAATAATGTAATGAAATGAAGAACAGAATGGAATAGAAAAGAGAAAGGTATAAAGAAATAGAAGACATACGTGAGGCCAACAAACATATGAAAAAATGCTCATCATCACTGGTCATCAGAGAAATGCAAATCAAAACTACATTGAGATACCATCTCACGCCAGTTAGAATGGCGATCATTAAAAAATCTGGAGAAAACAGATGCTGGAGAGGATGTGGAGAAATAGGAACACTTTTACACTGTTGGTGGGAATGTAAATTCGTTCAACAATTGTGGAAGACAGTGTGGCGATTCCTCAAGGACATAGAAATAGAAATTCCATTTGACCCAGCAATCCCATTACTGGGTATATATCCAAAGGATTACAAATCGTTCTACTATAAGGACACGTGCACACGAATGTTCATTGCAGCACTGTTTACAATAGCAAAGACCTGGAACCAACCCAAATGCCCATCGACGATAGACTGGATAGGGAAAATGTGGCACATATACACCATGGAATATTATGCAGCCATCAAAAATTATGAGTTAGTGTCCTTTGTAGGGACATGGATAAACCTGGAAACCATCATTCTCAGCAAACTGACACAAGAGCAGAAGATCAAACACGGCATGTTCTCACTCATAGGCGGGTGTTGAACAATGAGAACACATGGATACAGGGAGGGGAGCACTACACACTGGGGTCAGTTGGGGGGAAATAAGGGAGGGACGGTGGGGGGTGGGAAGCTGGGGAGAGATAGCAGGGGGAGAAATGCCAGATGTAGGTGATGGGGAAGAAGGCAGCAAATCACACTGCCACGTGTGTTCCTATGCAACAATTTTGCATGTTCTTCACATGTACCCCAAAACCTAAAATGCAATAAAATAAATAAATGGGGGAAAAAAAAGAAAAAGAAATGGAATGCAATGGAGTGGAGAATGGACTGGAATTGAATGGAGGAGGGAATGGAAAGAAATGGTGAATCGAAAGGAATGCAATGGAAATGGAAATGGAATGGAATGGAAAATGGAATGAAATAGAATGGAGAATGGAAAGTGGAATGGAATGGGGTACGAAATGGAATGGAATGGGATAAAAAATGGAATGGAATGTAGAATGGAAATGAATGGAATGGAGAATCGAATAAAATAAAGAGGGTTAGAGAGAATGGAGTGGAACAAAGAATGTAAAGGAGTGGAGAGGGGAATGAAGAATGCATTGGGAAATTTAATTGAATGCAGAAAGGAAATGAGAATGGAGTGGAAAGAAGGTGAAATGTAAAGCTGAATGGAATAGAATGGAGAATTGAACAGACTCAAATGGAATGGAGAATTGAATAAAGGGAATGGAGAAAAGAAAGGAATGGAAGGGAATAGAGAATGAAATGAAATGGAATGAGGAATGTAATGTAACAGAGTCTAATGGAGAATGCAATGGAGGGGAGAATGGAATAGGGAATGGAATCGAATGGAGACTGTAATGGAGAATAGAATAAATGAGAGAATAGAATGGAATAATTTGGAATGGAGAATCAAATGGAATGGAGAATGGAATGGAATAAAATGGTATTGAGTGGCATGGAATGGAATGGAATGGAATGGAGAATGGAATGGAATGGAATGGAATGGAATGGAATGGAATGGAATGGAATGGAATGGAATGGAATGGAATGGAAAATTGAATAGAATGAAGAAATGAATGGAAGGAAATGGATAATGGAATAGTACAGAATATAGAATTAATGCTATAAAGCTGGTAAATTAGAATGGAATGGGAGGAAAAATTTAAGGGAAAGGGGGAGGGAATGAAGAATGGAATTTGAAATTTAATAGAATGGAGAATGCTGAGGAATGGAGGATGAAACTTAAAGTGGAATGGAATACCATGGAGAATGGAATGGAATGCACGAAATAATGGAGAAGTGAATGGAAAAGAGAATTGAATGGTATGGAATTTAGAATGGAATAAGAAGGAATGGAATGGAGTGAAATGGAATGAAATAGAGAATGGAATGGAGAATGAAAATGTATGGAAAATAGATCGTTGAATGGAATGGAGAATGGAAAGGAATGGAGAATGAAATGGTATGGAATGCAGAATAGAATGGAATGGAGAATGAAATTGAATGGAATGAAGAACGGAGTGGAATGGAGTGGAGAATGCAATAGAATGGAATTGAATGTAGAATGGAATGTAATGAAATGGAATTGAAAATAGAATGTAATGGAGAAAGGAATGGAATGGAAAACAGAATGCAATGGAATAAAATGGAGAATGCAATGGAATGGAGAAAGGAATGGAATGGACAATGGAAAGCAATGGAATGGAATGGAAAGGAAAGGAAAAATAGGAAAATGGAAGGGGATAGAATGGAATGAAATGGAAAAATGAATGGAATGGAACAGTAAGCAGAATGGAAAAGAATGCAATGGAATGGAGAATGGACTGGATTAAATGAAGGACGGAATTGAAAGGAATGGAGAATGGAATGGAACGGAGTGGAGAAATAAATAGAATGGAGAATGCAAAATGGAATGAATGGGATACGGAATGGAAGGAATGGAATGGAGAATGGAATTGAATGGATTGCAATGGAGAACTGAATGGAATGGAGTATCAAATGGAATGGAGAAAAGACAGAATAGAATGGAATGAAAAATGAAATGGAATAGTGAAGGATATAAACAATGCAATGTGAAATTTAATGGAAAGGAGAAGGGAATGGACAATTGAGTGGAATTAAGGGTGGAATGTAAAGCAGAATGAAATAGAATAACGAATGGAACAGGAAGGAGAAGATACAAGATAAGAGAATTTAACGGCTAATTGAATGGAATGGAATGAAGAATGAAATGTAATGGAATGAAATATAACAGAATGGAACAAAAAATGGAATGTAGAATGGAAAGACGTGGAGAATGGAATGTAGAATGGAATGCAAAGTGGAATGGAATGGAGAATGGAATGGAATAGAATAGAACGGAGTATGGAATTGAACGGGATGGAGAGAAACGAGAAACGGAGGGAGAATGGAATATAATGGAATGCAGAAAAGAAAGGAGTGGAATGGAGAATGAAATAGAATGGAATGGAACGGAATGGAATGGAATGGAATGCAATGGAATGGAATGGAAAATGGAATGGAATGCAACTATATGTATTGAAGAAAGGAATGGAATGGAACAGAGAATGGCATGCAAAATGGAATGGAAGAGAAATGAATGGACTTTAAAGGAGAATGGAATGAAAAATAGATTGAAAATAATGGAATGGAATGGAATGGAGACTGGAATGGAATGAAGAATGAAAAGGAATAGAAAGGAAAGGAGAATGGAATGAAATAGAATTGAATGGATAATTCAATGGAAGGGAATGGAGAAATAAATGTAATGGAGAATGGAATATAATTGAGTGGAATGGTGAATGGAATGGAATTGAGAATGGAATGGAATGGAGAATAGAATGAAAATGGACTGGAATGAAGGATGGAAATGAATGATTTGGAATTGAGAGTGAAATGGAATGGAGAATGGAATGGAAGGTAGTAAAATATAATGGAATGGAATGAAGAATGGAATGGAGAAAGGAAATATTTGGAGAATGGGATATAGAATGAGCATAGAAAGGAATGGAATAGAGAATGAAATGTAATGGAAAGACGAATGTAATGTAATGTAATGTAATGGAATGGAATGAAGAGTGGAAAGCGCTGAATGGAATGAAGAATGGAATGCAAGGAATGGAGAATGGAATGGTATGGAATAGAATGGCGAATGTAACTGAATGAGGAATGGAATTCAATGGAAGAGAATGAAGAATCGAATGGAATGGAATGGATTGTAGAATGGAAAGAAATGAAACGGAATGTAGAATAGAAAGGAATGTAGAATGGAAAGGAATGTAGAATGGAATGGAGAAAGGAATGGGAAATGGAATGGAATGGAGAATGGAATGGAGTGAAATTTAATGTAAAATGGATAGAGATAGAGAATGGAAAGTAAAGGAATGGAATGATGTATAGAATGGAATGCAGCGTGGAAAGCAATGAAATGGAAGGGAAAAATGGAATGGAAAGGAAAGGAATGAAGAATGAAATTGAATGGAATGTAGAATAGAATGGAATGCAGTGTGGAAAGCAATGAAATAAACAACAGAATAGAATGGAATAGAGAATGGATTAAAGTGGAACAAAATGAAAAGTGAAATGGGATAAAATGGACAATGGAGTAAAAAAAGAAATGGAGAATAGAATGATATTGAATGAAATGGAGAAAGGACTCAAATGAAATGAAGAATGGAATGGAATGGAGAATGGAATGGAATGAAATGTAAAAAAAAAAAAAAAAAAAAAAAAAAAAAAAAGAAAAAAAAAAGGAAAAGAAAAAAAAGTAAAAAAAAAAAAAAAACAGAATAAAAGAGAGAATGGAATGGAAGATGGAATGGAATGGAGAAAGGAATGGAATAAAATGGAGAATGGAATGAAATGGAAGATTTAAAAATATGGAATTGAGAATGGAATGGAATCAAATTGAATAAAGAATTGAATGGAAGGGAATGAAGAAAAAAATGGAATGGAATGGAATGCTGTGGAATGGAGAATGGAACGGAATGGTAAATGTAATGGAGACTGGAATGAAATGAAGAATGAATGGAATGGGATGGAACGAAGAACGGAATGGAATGGATGGAAGGCAATGGAATGGAATAAAACGGAGAATGGAATGAAATGGAATGGAATAAAGAATGGAATGGAATGAAATTTAATGGAGAATAAAATTAAATCTAGTGGAATTGAATAAAGAATGGAACAGAGAATGTAATGGAATGGAGAAATCCATGGTTTGGAGAATGGAATGGAAAATTGAATGGAATTGAATGGAATGGAGTATGAAATAGAATCAAGAATGTAATGGAATGAAAAACGGTATCTAATAAAACGGATAGGAGAATGTTATGGAATGGAATGGAATGGAATGGAGAAAGGAATGTAATTGAGTGGAATGAAGAATAACATGGAATTGAATGAAACTGAATGCAACATGGAACTTAAAGTAATGGAAAATGCAGAGTGGAATGGAATAGAGAATGAAATGAAAAGGAAAAGAGTGGAATGGAATGAAATAAAGAACAGAATGGAATGAAACACAGAAAGGAATAGAATGGAATGAAGAACAGAATGAAATCGAACAAATGGAATTGAAAATGAAATGGAATGGAAAGGAGAATACAATGGAATTGAATGGGGAATGGAATGAGAAATGGAAGGGAATTGAATGGAATCGAATGGAATGGAATTAAATGGAATATAAAATGAAATGTAACAAAATGGAATTGAATGAAAAAAATGAAGAATGGAATGTAACAGTATGGTATGAAAAGGAATGGAGAATGTAATGGAGTGGAATGCAATTGAATGGCATGCAATGATAAATGGAATGGAAAAGAACGGAGAATTAAATGGAATGGAAAGGAATAGAGAATGGAATGGAATGCAATGGAGAATGGAAGAGAAGGGAATGGAGACAGGAATGAAATGAAGTAGAAAAAGAAGGAAATGAAATGAAGTAAAACAGAGAATGGAATTGAATGAAGGGTGGGTGGGATTCAATGTAATGGAGAATAGAATGGAATGCAATGGAATTGAATGGAATGGAGAATGGAACAAAATTGAGAATAGAATGTAATGGAGAATTGAATGGAATGCAATAGACTGGAAAGGAGAATGCAATGGAATGGAATGGAATGGGCAATGGAATGGAAAGGAATGCAATGGAGAATGGAATTGAATCAAATGTAAAATGGAATGGAATGCAATTAAATGGAATGGAATGGAATCAATGAAACAGAATGGATAATGGAATGGAATGGAATGGAGAATAAAATGGAATTCAGTGGAATGGAATGGAAAGGAGAATTGAATGGAATGGAAAATGGAATTCAATGGAATGGAATAGAATGAAGAATGGAATGGATACTGGAATGGAATAAAATGGAAAATGGAGTGAAACACGGAATGGTATTTTATGGTTAACAGAATGAAATGGAATGGGTTGGAGAATGGACTTGAATTGAATGGGGAATGGAGAATGGCATGGAATAGAAGGTAGAATGGAGAACGAAATGGAATGGACTATAATGGACAATCGAGAATGGAGAATGGCATAGAGAATGGAGAACGGAATGATTTCGAATGGAGAATGAAAAATGGAATACAATTGAATGGAGACTCGAGAATGGAATGATGTAATGGGATGGATAATGGAATGGAACTCAATGGCATGGAGAATGGAATAGAGTTCAATGGAATGGAATAAAATGTAGAATGGAATGGAGAATGGAATTGAATGTAATGAAATGGAATAAAGAATGGAATGGAATGGAGAATGGAATAAAAAATGGGGTAGAATGGCATAGAGAACTGAATGGTATGGAATGGAATGGGAAATGCAGAACGACATGGAATAGAATGTAGAATGGAGATCAGAATGGAACGGAATGGAGAATTGGTACTGGAGAATGGCATGGAGAATGAAGAATGGAATGGTATGGAATGGAGAATCGAGATTGGAATAGAATGGAATGAAGAATCCAGATTGGAATGGAACAGAATAGAATGCAGAACGGAGAATGGAGAATGGAATGGACAATGTAGAATCAAATGCAATTGAATGGAGAATGAAGAATGGAATAGTATGAAGCAGAGAATGGAGAATCAATGGAATGGAAAGGAATGGAATGGAGAATGGAGAATGTATTGTAATACAATGGACAATGGGAATAGAATCGAATAGACAATGTGGAATGGAATGAAATTGAACAGAGAATGGAGAATGGAATGGAATTGGCAATGGAGAATCGAATGCAATTGAATGTAGAATGGAGAATGGAGTGGTATGAAATGGAGAATGGAGAATCAATGGAATGGAATGGAATGGATAATGGAATGGAATGGGATGGTAAGTCGAGAATGTAATTTAATGTAATGAATCATGGAGAATGGAATGGAATGGAGAATGGAATGGAAAGGAGTATCCAATGAATAATGGAATGCAATAGAGAATGGGCAATCAGTGGAATGAAATGCAATGGGGAATGGAATGTAATCGGGTGGTGAATGGAGAATGGAATTTAATGAAATGGAGAATGGAGAATGTAACGGCATGGAGAATGGAGAATGGAATGGAATGGAAAATTGAGAATGCAGAATGGAGAATGGAATGGAATGGAAATGACAATGGAGAATGAAGATTGAAGTGGGATGAAATGGAATGGAGAATAGAATGCAATGAGATGGGGAATGAAGAATGGAACGGATTGGAGAATGAAGAATGGAATTGATTTGAGAATGGAATGGAGAACGGAATGGAAAGGCGAAAGGAAAAGAGAATGGAATGGAATTAAGAATGGAATGGAATGAAGAATCCAATGGAATGAAATAGGATGGAGAATGGAATGGAATCAAATGGAAAATGTAATAGAATGGGGAATGTAATGTAATGGAGAATGGAACGAATAATGGAATTGAATGGAGAATGAAATGGAATGGAGAATGGAATGAAATGCAATGGAATTGATAATAAGATGGAATGGAAATGAGAATGGAAATTGGAGATTGGAATGGGATGGTATGGAATGGAGAATAGAATCGAATGTAATGGATAATTTAATGGTTTAGAGAATAGGTTGGAGGGTGGAATACAAAGGTGAATGGAATGGAGAATGGAATTTAAGCGAGAATGCAATGGAATGGAGAATGTAATGGATAGAAATTTGGATGGAGAATGGATTGGAATGAAATGGGATGGAGAATTGAATGGAATAAAGAACGGAATGGAATGAAGAATGGAATGGAGCATGGAATGGACAATGGAAAGGGATATAATGGAGAAGTTCAAATAGAGTTTGTATAATTTTTATAAAGGAGTATACTAATGGTATGTATATTTTTTTAACAGAGTTGAAATAGAGTGAGTATATTTTTATATAACAATTCAAATAGAGATTGTGTATTTTTTATAACAGAGTTAAAATAGAGTGTATATATTTTTTATAACGGAGTACTTTGTTAGCGAGTACATTTTTTATAACATAGTTAAAATATAGCGAGTATATTTTTATAGCAGAATATTTGAGGGTTTGTATATTTTTTAAAACAGAGTTCAAATAGAGTGTGTCTGTTTCTTATTAGCGTATTTTGATAGTTTGCATATTTTTATAACAGAGTTCAAATATAGAGTGTATTTTTTTCATAGCAGAGTATTTTGAGAGTTTATATATTTTTTATAACAGAGTTCAAATAGAGTGTGTGTATATGTTTTATAACAAAGTATGTTGAGAGTTTGTATATTTTTATAACAGTTTACATACAGTGTGTATATTTTTTATAACAGAGTAGAAATATAGTGTGTATATATATTATAACAGTTCAGGTAGAGTGAGTATATTTTTAATAAGAGTATTCTGAGAGTTTGTATATTTTTACAACAGTTCAAATATAGTGGGTATGTTTTTGATAACTATTTTCAGAGTTTGTACATTTTTTATAACAGAATTCTCATAGAGTGTGTTTATTTTTTGTAACAGAGTATTTTGAGATTTTGTATATTTTATATAACAGAGTTAAAATATCATTTGTATGTTTGATAACAGAGTCCAAATAGTGCGTGTCTGTTTTGTATAACAGAGTTCAAATAGTGTTTGTATATTTTTTTATTACAGGTATTTTGAGAGGTTGTATTTTTTTATAATAGAATTATAAAGATTGAGTGTATTCCTCTAGCTGACCTGCATTAGTATAATTGGCTCCACATGGCCTAACAACCAGTGATGTTTAACATACCAATTTCAAAATTGGTAAGAAATTTTGGCCGTGCTCCTACCCAAACTCTCTTCTTGAATTGTACTCTCCATCATCTTCACCTGTGAAGTGAGAGACCAGGGGAGATAGTAATTGAATCATTGGGGCAGTTTCCATATGCAAGGGAGTTCTTGTGAGGTCTCATGAGTATATAAGTGTTTGGTAGTTCTTCTCTAATTCAGTCTTCCTCCTATGGCTTTGAAAGAAGGTGTCTTGCATGCCGTTATCAGTCACCGTGAAAGCAGGCCTCCTGATGCCTCCCCCGTCGTGCAGAACTGTGAGTCAAAGTTTTTTCCTTCACCTCCTGGGTTCAAGTGATTCTTCCACCTCAGCTTTCCTAGTAGCTGGGGCCACAGTCATGTGCCACCACACCTGGCTAATATTTTT
>NW_016108029.1:400976-408602 GCF_001604975.1 Cebus imitator
CCCTCGGTCTCAG
This sequence comes from Cebus imitator, assembly GCF_001604975.1. Lineage (NCBI taxonomy): Eukaryota > Metazoa > Chordata > Mammalia > Primates > Cebidae > Cebus > Cebus imitator. Next base: position 400,990 of record NW_016108029.1, read on the forward strand.
TCTCCCAAAGTGTTGGGGTTACAGGTGTGAGCCACTGTGGCTGGCCATTATTTATTTATTTATTTATTTATTTATTTATTTATTTACTTACTTACCTACTTACTTAGAGCCAGGCAGGCCAGCCTGAATTTATTTATTTATATATTTATTTATTTAACTAATTAATTTTACCTTATACGTTTTTATATAGAGACAGAGTTTCTTTCTGTATCTTGGCCAGGCTGGTCTCGATATACTGACCTCAGCTTATATAACTGGCTGTGGATCCCAATGGCGGGAAATTAAAAGCCTGAACCACCAAGTGGAGTTATTTATTGATTGGATTATTTATCTATCTATTAATCGACTTGTTTAGAGGCAGACTCGCATTTAGTTATTTATTTATTTATTTACTGACGTATTTATGGAGAAGCAGGTAACATTTATTTACTTATTTATTTATTTGTTTATTTATTTACATATTTGGAGGCAGGTTTGGATTTATGTATTTATCTGTCTAGCTATCTAATTCTTTACAGGCAGGCTCACATTTACTCATTTATTTATTTAGACCTAGGCTCGCAGCATTTACTTATATATGTATGTATTTTTTGTGCAGGCTTGCATTTATTTATTTATTTTCTTAACTATCTGTATAGTGATTTAGAGAAATGCTTGCATTTACTGATTGATTGATGGATTACTTGATTGATTGATTTTAGATGGAGTCTTGCTTTGTCACCAGGCTGGAGTGCAGTGGAGCAATGTTGGCTCACTGCAACCTCTGCTTCCTGGATTTAAGCGATTCTTCCTCCTCAGCCTTCTGAGTAGCTGAGACTGCAGATGCGAGCCACCACGCCTGGCTAATATTTTTGTATTTTTAGTTAAGCCGGTGTTTCATGATGTTGGCCAGGCTGGTCTCGAACTCTTGACCTTGTGATTCGCCTGTGTCAGCCTTCCAATGTCGTTGGATTACAGACATGAGCCACTTCACTCTATCTTTATTTATTTATTTACTTAGAGGCAACCAGGCAGGCTTGCAGTTTGTATATTTTTTGTATCAGGGTTCCAACAGAGTTTGTATATTTTATATAAAATAATTCAAATAAAGTTTATTTTTTATAACAGAGTTCAAACAGAGTCTGTATGTTTTTTATAAAAGAGTTCAAATAGAGTGTGTATATTTTTTAGAACAGAGTATTATGATTCTTTATGTGTTGTCAATAACAGAGTTAAAATATAGAGGGTACATTTTCTATAACAGATTTCAAATATAGTTTGTATTTTTTTAATAAGAGTTCAAATAGACTCTGTATATTTTTTATAAGAGTATTTTGAGAGTGTTTATATTTTATATAACAGAGTTCAAATAGAGTGTGTATATTTTTTATAACATAGTATTTTGATAGTTTGTATATAGTTTATAACCGAGTACAATTAGGGAGTGTATAATTTTTATAACAGAGTATTTTGAGAGTTTGAATATTTTTTATAACAGAGTTAAAATATCATTTGTATATTTTTATAACTGTTCAAATACAGTGTGTCTATTTTTTACGAGTATTTTGAGAGTTTGCATATTTTTATAACAGAATTCAAATATAGAGTGTATATCTTTTATAACGGTATTTTGAGAGTTTATATATTTTTATAACAGAGTTCAAATAGAGTGTGTATATGTTTTATAACAAAGTATGTTGAGAGTTTGTATATTTTATAACACAGCTCACATAAAGTGTGTATAATTTTTATAACAGAGTAGAAATATAGTGCATATATATATATATATATTATAACAGAGTTCAGATAGAGTGAGCATATTTTTAATAAGAGAGTATTTTAAGAGTTTGCATATTTTTATAACAGTTCAAATATACTGAGTATGTTTTTGATAACAGTATTTTCAGAGTTTGTATATTTTTTATAACAGAGTTCTAATAGAGTTTGTTTATTTTTTGTAACAGAGTATTGTGAGATTTTGTGTATTTTATATAACAGGGTTAAAATATCATTTGTATTTTTTATAATAGAGTCCAAATAGTGCGTGTCTATTTTTTATAACAGAGTTCAAATAGTGTTTGTATATTTTTTTATTACAGATATTTTGAGAGGTTGTACATTTTTTACAACAGAGTTATAAAGAATGAGTGAATTTCTCTAGGTGACCTGCATTAGCATAATTGGTTCCACATGGCCTAACAACCAGTGATACTTAACACACCAATTTCAAAACTGGTAAGAAATTTTGAACGTGCTCCTACCCAAACTCTCATCTTGAATTGTACTCTCCATCTTCTTCACCTGCAAAGCGTGAGGCCAAGTGGAGGTATTATTTGAATCATTGAGGCAGTTTCCACATGCGATGGAGTTCTCGTGGGATCTACTGACTATAAGTGTTTGGTAGTTCTTCCCTAATTCGGTCTTCCTCTACCACCTTGGGAGAAGTTGTCTTGCTTCCGTTATTAGTCACCATAAGTGCAGGCCTCCTGATGCTTCCCCAGTCATGCAGAACTGTGAGTCAAAGTTTTTTCCTTCACCTTTTGAGTTAAAGCTATTTTTCCAGCTCAGATTTCTGAGTAGCTGGGAGCACAGTCACGTGCCACCGCACCTGGCTAATATTTTTGTATTTCTAGTAGAGACAGGGTTTCACCGTGTGGGCCAGAATGGTCTTGATCTCTTGACCTTGTGATCCATCGGACTCAGCCTCCCAAAGTGCTGAGATTACAGGCTTGAGTCACCGTGCCCATTATTTATTTAGTTAGTTAGTTACTTACTTAGACGCAGGAAGGCCAGCCTGAATTTATTTATTTATGTATATATTTATTTAACTAATTATTTTCATCTTATAATTTTTTAAATAGAGACAGGGTTTCTTTCAGCATCTTGGCCAGGCTCCTCCTGATGTTCTGATCTTAGGTGATATACCTGGCTCAGGATTCCATTGGTGGGAAATTAAAGCCTGAACCACCAAGAGGAGCTATTCATGGATTGATTGATTTCTCTATCTATTAATCGACTTATTTAGAGGGAGGCTCACATTTATTTATTTATTTATTTATTTACAGACATATTTATAGAGAAGCATGTAGTATTTATTTACTTATTTATTTATATATTTGGAGGCAGGTTTGGATTTAAGTATTTATCTGTCTAGCTCTCTAAGTCTTTAGAGGCAGGCTCACATTTACTCATTTATTTATTTAGACCTGCGCTTGCAACATTTACTTATATATGTATGTATTTTTGTGCAGGCTTGCATTTATTTATTTATTTTCTTAATTATCTGTATAATGATTTAGAGGCATGCTTGCATTTACTGATTGATTGATGGATTGCTTGATTGATTGATTGATTTTAGATGGAGTCTTTCTCTGTCACCAGGCTGGAGTGCAGTGGAGCAATGTTGGCTCACTTCCTGGGTTTAAGCCATTCTTCCTCCTCAGCCTTCCGAGTAGTTGAGACCACAGGTGAGTGTCATCACTCCTGGCTAATATTTTGTATTTTTAGTGAAACCTGTATTTCACTATGTTGGCCAGGAAGGCCTCAAACTCTTGACAGTGTGATTCCACTGTGTTGGCCTTCCAAAGTCCTTGGATTACATTATCCATTTTATTCCATTTCATTGCATTCCATTCTCCATTCCATTCTCCATTCCTTTTCATTAACCATTCCATTGCATTCACCATTCCATTCTAATCCTTATTCCATTCTAATCCATTGTACATTCAATTTCATTCTACATTCTATTCCATTCCAATCTCCATTCAATTTCATTCAAATCCATTATCTATTTGATTCGATTTGATTCTACATTCCATTCCATTCCATTCCCCATTTCTTTTCACTCCACTCCATTCCATTCCATTCCATTCCATTCTATTCTCCATTCCATTTAATTTCATTCCATTACATTCCATTATCCATCCTGTTCCATTCCACTTTCCATTCCATTCTACATTCCATTCCACCATCCGTTAACTTCTCAATTCCATTGCTTTTCCCATTTCATTTTTCATGCCCTTCTTCATTTCATTTCATTCTTCATTCCATACCATTCTCCAATCCATTAAATTACACTCTCTTTTCCATTCTATTCCTTTCTGAATTCCATACCCTTCCATTACCCATTTCATCCTATTTAATTCTTCATTCCGTTGCACTGAATTCCATTGTACATTCCATTCTATTTTCCATTCCATTCCATTCTATTTTCCATTCCATTCCATTCTATCCTCCATTCCATTCCATTCTTCATGTAATTGCATTCCATTCTCCATTCCATTTCATTTTCCATCCCATTCCACTACATTCTACTGTCAATTCCATTCCATACCATTCCATTCCATTCCACATTCCATTCCATTTCATTCTCCATTCCTTTCCATTCCATTAAATTCCATTCTCCATTCCACTCCATTTTATTCTATTTTCCAATCTATGTTGTTCCATTCTTCAATTCAGTTCATTCCATTGTCTATTCCATTATATTTCATTCCACGCCATTCTTCATTCTTTTCCATTCCTTTCCATTCTTAATTACATTCCATTCTTAATTCCATTTCATTCCATTCCATTCTCAATTCCATTCCATTCTTAATTCCATTTCATTCCATTCCATTCTCCACTCTATTCCATTCCATTCCACTCCATTCTATTTTCCATTCCATTCTGAAATTTATTGCATTCTCCTTTCCATTACAGTACATTCTCCATTCCATTCAATTTCATTCTCCATCCCATTCCATTGTCCATTCCATTCCAACCTCTATTACATTCCAGTGCACTCTCCATATGATTCCATTGCATTTCATTCTCCCTTCTGTTCCATTCCATTCCATTCTCCATTCCATCCTATTTTAATTTCCATTCTATTGCATTCCATCGTCAATTTCATTCCATTCCATTCCAATCTCCACTCAATTCTTCATGTAATTCCATTCCATTCTCCATTCCATTCCATTCCATTTTCCACTTGATTCCATTCTCAATTCCTTTCTATTTCATTTCATTCCCTATTCCATTTCATTACATTCTGGTTCCATTCCATTCCATTCCATTCCATTCCATTCCATTCTCTTTTCCATTCCATTCTCTTTTCCATTACATTCCATTACATTCCCTTCTCTGATACATTCCATTTGTTTCCCTTCCATTCTCCATTTCATTTTATTCTCCATATTATTCAGGTTTTCATTTCATTCCAATTCCACTCCATTAAATTCCATTCTTCATTCCATTTCATTCTCCACTCTTTTAATTTCCATTCCATTCCATTTCATTTTCCATTCCATTCCATTCTATTCCATTCTATTCTCCATTTCATCCAATTCCATTCCTTTTTTATTTCATTCTATTTCATTCTCCATTCCATCCAGTTTTTTTTATTCTGCATTCCATTTTATTACATTCTTTATTCCACTCCATTCCATTCACCATTCCATTCCATTCTCAATTCCATTCTTCATTCCATTCCATTCTTCATTCCATTTTCCATTCCATTCCACTACACTTCACACCATTCCATTTCATTCTTTCCCATTCTTGATTCCATCCACTTCTCCATTCCACTCCATTTCATTTCATCCTCCATTCCTTTTCATTCAATTACAATCTTAACACCACCTTCATTTAATTGTCTTCTATTCTCTATCACATTCCATTGTTCAATCCATTCCATTGCATTCTATTCTACATTGCATTCTTTTGCATTCTTTTTTCAACTCCATTTCATTCTATTCTCCATTCTGTTCCATTCCCAAACCCATTCCATTCCATTCATCATTCCACAACTTTTCATGTCATTCTGTTTTCCATTCCATACCTTTCTCCATTCCATTCCTTTCTCTGTTCCACTCCATTCCATTCTATTGTATTCCATTCCATTCTCCTTTCAATTCCATTCTATTCCATTGCATTCTCCATTCCAATTCATTTCCATTGCTTTCCATTGTCCATGCAATTCTCTATTCCTTTACATTCTCTATTCCATTCTTGATTCCATTTCGTTCTAGATTCCGTTCTCCGTTCCGTTCCATTAGATATCACTCCATTCCATACTGCTTTGCATTCCTGTCTCCATTCCATTCCAATCTATTTTTCATTCTATTCCATTCCACTTTTGATTTTATATCCCATTCCCTTCCTTCTCCATTGCTTTATTCATTCTATATCATTTCCCATTAAATTCTTCATTCCCTTACCTATTCCACTCTATTCTCCGTTCCATTTCATTCTTTGATGCCTTTCTGATTCTATTCACATCTCCATTCCATTTCATCCCATTCTCCCTTCTGTTCCATTCCTTTGCATTCTCCATTCCATTCCAATTTACTTTCCATTCTATTGCATTCCATTGCCAATTCCATTCAATTCCATTCCAATACCCACTCCATTCTTCATTTAATTCCATTCCATTCTTCATTCCATTCCATTTTCCATTTGATTCCATTTTTAATTCCCTACTATTACATTCCATTCTCTCTTCCATTTCATTACATTATGCCTTCCATTCCATTCCATTCCATTCTGTTTTCCATTCCATTCCATTTTCCACTCCATTCTATTCCATTCCATTCCATTCCATTCCATTCCATTCTCCATTTTATCTGCTCGATTCTACTCCATTCTCCTATCCATTCTATTTTATTCCTTTTTTTCCATTCTGTCCCTTTCAATTGTTTATACCAATCCATTCCATTCTCCTTTTCTTTCCATTCAATTCGCTTTTCCTTTCACTCTCATTCTCCATTCCATTAGATTCCACACTCCATTTTCCTTTTCATTCCATTCCAATCTGCCTTCAGTTCCATTCTCTTCCTTTCCATATGCATTGCATCCCATTCCATTCCATTCTCCATTCAATTCCAATTTATACCATTCTCTGTTTCATTCCATTCTCCATTCCATTTCATTCTCCATTACATTCTATTTTACATTACATTTTCCCTTCCATTCCATTCTCCATTACATTTCATTTTCTATTCCATTCCATTATCCATTCCTTTATTTGTTCCCTTCCATTTTCCAATCCATTCCATCTTCAATTCCATTCTTTTCACTTCCCTTCACTCCATTCCATTCCTTTTCATTCTCTGTTACTTTTCAGTCCATTCTATTCTCCATTTTCTTCATTCAATTCCATTGCATTTTCTATTCCATTCTCCATTCCTATTCATTCTCAATTCCATTCCATTCCATTCTATTCTTTTCCTTTCCATTCCATTCTCCTTCCCATTTCGTTCTCCATTCAATTCCATTCTCAATTCCTCTCCATTATATTCCATTCTCCAATTTTTTTCAATTCAAGGCCATTCCATTCTCCATTCCTATCTTCATTCCACACCATTGTCCATTCCACTCCATTCCATTCCGTTCTCCACCCCATTCTATTCATTTATCCATTGCTCTCCATTCCATTCTCCCTTTCTTTCCATTCCTTTCTATATTACATTCCATTCCTTTCCGTATCTATTCCATTCCATTCTCCATTCCATTCCATTCTTTGTTTAATTCCATTCAATTCCATTCTATTCTCCTTTCCATTATTTATTCCATTCCCTTCCTTTTTTCATATCATTCAGTTGCATTCCATACCATTCCATTCCTTTCCACACTCTGTTTCATTCCATTCCTTT
>NW_016108029.1:408646-427761 GCF_001604975.1 Cebus imitator
TCTTCATTTCATTCTATTCCTTTCCCCGTTCCAATCCATTCCTTTCTACATTCCATTACTTTCTTCACTCCATTCTTCAATCCATCCTCGGTTCCATTCCACTACTTATCACATTATACCATTCTATTATTTCCCATTCTCGATTCCAGCCTCTTCTCCATTCCATTCCGTTTCTTATTCCATTACTGTACCCTTTTCCATTTCTTTCCATTCTCCGATGCATTCCCTACTCCGTTACCTTCTCGATTCCATTTCATTCTGCATTTTATTCCATTCTGTTCAATTTTCCATTCCATTCCATTTTCCATTCTATTTCATTCCGTTACAATCTCCACTCCATACTTCACTTAATTCCATTCAATTTTCCATTCCATTCCATTCTTCAATCCATTCCACTCTCTGTTCCCTTTCATTTCATTCTTCATTTTATTCCATTCCATTTCGTTCTCCAATTTATTTCATTTCATTCCACTCTCCATTTATTCCATTCCATTCTCCATTCTCCATTCCATTCCATTTCATTCCCTTCTGCGTTCCATTTCATTCTCCATTCAATTCCATTACATTCCATGTCATTCTCCAACCCCTTCCATTCTATTCCTTTCCATTTTCCATTGCATTCTCCATTCCACTTTATTCCTATCTCTGTTCCATTACGTTCTTCATTTTTTTCCACTTAATTCTACATTTCATTCCATTTTTTCCCTTTACCATTCTTTATTCCATTCCTTCAATTTCCTTTACATTTCATGCGATTCTCTATTCCATTCCTTTCCATTCTCCATTGCATTCCAGTCCACTATTCATTTCATTCGATTCCATTCTCTCATTAACTCCATTCCATTGAATTCCATTCTCCATTCCATTCCACTCTATTCCATTCCATTCTCCTTTCCATTCCGTTTTCATTGCATTCCATTGTCCATTCCATTGCATTCTTCATTCCATTCCATTCCATTCATTTCTCCATTCTATTCCAGTCCATTCTCCATTCCATTTCATTCCATTCTCTTATTCATTCCATTCCATTCCATTCCTCTCTATTCCATTCCATTCTCCTTTCCATTCCATTATCATTACATTTCGTTGTCCATTCCATTTCATTCTCCTTTCCATTCCATTCTTCATTCCCTTTCATTCAATTCAGTTCTCCATTCTATTCCAGTCCATCCTCGATTCTATTTCATTCCATTCTCTCATTGATTCCATTCCATTCCATTATCCATTTCATTCCATTCTATTCCATTCCATTCTCCATTCCACTCCATTTTGATTGCATTCCATTGTCCATTCCATTTCATTCTCTGTTCCATTCCATTCTGCATTCAATTCCATTCATTTTTCCATTCCATTTCATTCCATTTTCACCTCCATTCCACTCTCCATTCCTTTCCATTCCATTCCTTTCTTAGATCCATTCCACTCTGTTCTTCATTTTATTCCATTCTTTTCTGCATTCAATTGCATTCTCCATTTTATCCTATTGTCTATTCCACTCCATTCCATTCAATTCTCCATTCCATTCTCCATTCTATTCCATTCCATTCTATTCTCCATTCCATTACATTACATTCTTTTTTCCATTACATTCTATTTTCCGTTGAATTTATTCCACTATCCATTATCTTCCCTATCCAATTCTGTTCCATTCTATTCTCCCTTCCGTTCTGTATTCCATTCTATTTTCTTTGCATTTTATTGTTCATTCTATTTAATTCTCCATTCGATTCTGTTCCTCATTCCATTCCAGTCCATTCCATTCTGTTCTCTCATTGTTTCCATCCCATTCCATCATCCATTCCATTCTGTTCTCCATTCCATTTCATTTTCATTAAATTCTATTTTCTGTTCCATTCCATTTTCATTTCCATTCCATTCTCCATTACATTTCATTCCATTTTGTTTTCAACTTCATTCCATTATCAATTCAATTCCGTTTTCAATTCCATTTTATTCTTCATGCCATTCCATGCCTTTCCATTCTTCATTATTTTCCATTTTGTTCCCGATTCCATTACATTCAATTCCATTCCTCATTAAATTTTCTATTTCATTCCATTCTCCATTCCATTCAACCTTCCTTTCCATTACATTACATTCTCCATTTCATTCTTGTTCCTTTCTACATTCCCTTCCCTGTTCAATTCCATTCTACATCCGATTCCATGCCATTGTCCATTCCCTTCAGTTCCATTCCGTTCTCCATTGCATTCAATTCCATTACATTCTCCGTTACATTCCACTTAATTCTAAGTTTCATTTTATTCTTCATGCCATTCCATTCTCAACTCCATTGCATTGCATTCCATTCTCCATTCCATTGCATTCCACAATCTATGCCATTCTTTTTACAATTTAATTCCAATCTTCATTCCATTCCATTGCATTCCATTATCCATTTAAGTCTATTCCATTCCATTCTACATTCAACTCCATTCTCCATTCCATCCAATTTCATTCTTCATTATGTTCAACTCCATGATCCATTCCTTTCATTCCATTCAATTTTCCATTCCATTCTTCCTACCATTCCATTCCATTGCATTCCAATCTATTCCATTCCATTCCAGTCCCTATTACATTCAATTCCATTATCTTCCATTCTACATTCTATTTTCCATTCCCTTCCATTCCTTTCCATTCTCCATTCCTTTACATTCCATTCCCTCACATCCATTCCATTCTTCATTCCACTCCATTCCATTCTCCATTTTATTTAATTCCATTCCTTTCCATTTCAGCCCATTATCTGTTCCATTCCATTCCACTCCATGCTTCATTCCAATCCGTTCCCTTTTTTATTCCTTTCCATTCCATTCTCTATTTCATTCCTTTCTATTCCATTCCGTTATATTTTACATTCTGTTTTTATTGCATGTTGGTTCCTTTCCATTCTCAATTACATTCCATTCTGCATTACATTTCATTTCATTCCGTTTTTCATTACATTTTATTCTCCGTTTCATTCCATTTTCAATGCCATTCCAGTCTCCACGAAATTCGATGTCATTCCATTTTCCATTGTTTTCCAATCAATTCTTCTTTCCACTCCATTCCCTCCCACTCCATTCCGTTCTCCATTCCACTCCATTCCTTTTCATTCCATTCTCCATTTTATTTCATCCCATTTAATTCCACTTCCGTCCTTTCTCCATTCCATTCCATTCCATTCCAGCACACTCCATTCTGCAGTCCATTCCATTCTGTCTTTCATTCCTTTCCATTCTCTATTTCGTTTCATACTATTCCATTCCATTATTAATTTTTTATCCATTTTTATTGCATTACATTGTCCATTTGATTCCATTCTCAATTGCATTCCCTTCTCTATTTCACGTCATTCCATTCCATTTTTCATTCCATTGCATTCAGCATTTCAATCCGTATTCAGTTCCATTCCAGTTTCACCGCAATTTCATGCTATTCGATTCTCCATTCCTTTCCAATCCATTATTCATTCCATTCCATTCCATATTATTCTATTCCATTCTATTCTCCATTCCATTCTCAATTGAAATATCCATTTCATTCCATTCTCCATTCCATTCCATTCCATGCTCCATTAATTTTCATTCCATGTCATTCTCCATTCCCTTGCATTCCGTTCAATTCTCCACGCCACTTCTTTCCATTCCATTCTCCATTATTTTCCCCTTCCTTCTTCTTTCCATTCCACTCCATAAAATTTCATTCCATTCCATTCCTTTCTATTCCACTACATTCTCCATGCAATTCCATTCTGCATTCTACTACATTCCATTCTCACTTCCATTCCATTCTCCAATCCATGTCATTCCTTTTTATTGAATTCCATTCCCCATTCCTCTTATTTCATTTGATGCCATTCCATTCGGTGGTAAATTCCATTAAATCCTTCATTCCATTTTGTTCCATTCTGTCCAACTCCATATTCCATTCCATTGCATTTCCTTCCATTCTCCATTCCATTATCTTCCATTCCATTCCATTCCATATTTTTCATTCCATTCCATTCCATTCTCCATTCCATTCAATTCTGTTCTCTATTTCATTCATTTCCATTCTACATTCTATTCCATTCTCCCATCCATGCCATTCTCTTTTCTATATAATTCCATTCTCCATTCCATTCTATTCGATTCCATTTTATTAAATTCATGTCCTTTCGATTCCCAATTCTATTCCATTCCATTCTATTCTTCATTCCATTCTCCATTGCATTTTCCATTTCATTCCATACTTCGTTCAATTCCATTCCCTTCTTCATTCCTTTCCATTAAATTCCGTTCTCCGTTCCATTCAATTCCATTCTGTATTTCATTCATTTCCACTCTACATTCCATTCCATTCTCCCGTCCATGCCATTCTCTTTTCTATTTAATTCCGTTCCATTTGATTCCATTTTATTAAATTTATTTCCATTTGATTCCCAATTCTATTCCATTCCATTCTGTTCTTCACTCCATTCTCCATTGCATTTTCCATTTCATTCCATACTTCCTTCAATTAAATTCCCTTCTCCATTCCTTTCCATTAAATTCCATTCTCCATTCCATTCTTTATTCAATTCCATTCTCAGCTCGATTCCATGAAATTCTCTATTCCCTTCCATTCCATTCCATTCTTCATTCCATTCCATTGCATTCTATTCTCCATTACCTTCCATTTACTTCTCCATTCCATTAAATTTTATGCCATTCAATTTTTTTCTTTAGGCCATTTCATTCTCCATTCCATTCCATTTATTCTTCAATCCATTCCATTCTGTTTTCTATTTAATTCTAGTCTCCATTCTATTTTATTTTATTGCATTCCATTCCATTCCTTTCCATTCTCCATTCCACTCTATTCTCCATTTTATTCAATTCCATTCTTCACCACATTCAACTCTATCATCCATTCCATTGCATTCCTTTGAATTCTCCATTCCATTTTCCACTCCCTTTCTTTTCATTACATTTCATTCCAACCCATTCCATTCCATTCCATTCTCCATTCCATTTCTTTCTATTTTATTTTTATTGCATTCCATTTTTCAATTCATTTCCCATTCCATGCCATTCTGCATTCCATTCTCCATTTATTTCCATTCTCCATTCCATTCTCTTTTCCATACCATTACATATCACTTTATTCCTCTCCATTCAATTTTATTCTCCATTCCATTCCATTCTAAATTCCATTCAATTCTATTCTCCTTTCATTTCCCTTAAACTTTCCATTCCATCCTCCTTTCCCTTCCATCTCCACTGCAGTCTTCATTTAATTCCATTCTATTCTCTCTTCCATTCCACTGTCCATTCCATTCCACTCTCCATTTCATTCCTTTGAATTCTCCATTACATTTTCTTCCATTCTCTTCACAATTCCATTCCATTCTTCATTCCATTGCATTCCATATCATTCTCCAACCAATTCCATTCCGTTCTCCATTGCATTCTCTATTCCATTCCATTACTTTCTCCGTTACATTGTATTCCATTCTCCATTCCTTTACATCCCATGCTCCATTCCCTTTCATTCTCTTCCATTCTCGGTACCATTATCTATTTCATTCTATTCCATTTCTATTGCATTCCATTTCATTGTCCATTTGATTGTATTCCATCCTCACTTCCATTCCAGAGCATTCTTCAGTCCATTTCATTCAATTTAATTCTCCTGCTAGTTCCTTTACATGCCATTCTACAATACATTTAATTCTCTTTCATTCCATTCTCGATTTTTTTCCATTTCCATTTCATTCCATTCTTTTTTCCATTACATTCCCCATTCTCTATTCCATTCCATACCATTCCTTTCCGCATTCCATTCTCTTCTTCATTCCATTCCATTTTCAATTCCATCCCACTTTCCATTCAATTCCATTCCATTGCATTCTTAGTTTCATTTCACTCCGTTCTTCATTTTATTTTATTCCATTCTCCGTTCCATTCCATTCTCCACTGAACTACATTCCATTTCAATTTCCATTCCTTTCTCCATTGTGTATTTTTTTCATTCCATTCTGTATTCCATTCCATTCTTCATTATATTACATTCTCTTTCCTTTTCAATTTTGTTACACTATCCATTCCATTCTCTATCCTGTTTCATTCCTTTCCTTTCTTCATTGTGTTCCCCATTCCCTTCAATTCTCCCTTCCATTCTATTCCGTTCTCCATTCTGTTGCATTCTTATTACTGTTTCATTACTTTTGGCATTCCATTCCATTCCTTTCTCCATTTCATTCTATTCTCCATTCTATTCTCCATTCCATTCCATTCTCCATTGCCTTCTCCATTCCACATTCTATTCCATTTCCCATTCCATTCCATTCATATTAGTCTCCATTCCATTTCATTAAATTCTATTCTCCATTCCATTTCATTCTCCACTCCATTTTATTCAATTTCATTCTCCATTACTATCCATTCCATTCTCCTTTCCTTTCCATTCCATTCTCCATTCCATTCCACTCCATCCTCACTTCCGTTTCATTCAATTCCAATCTCCATTTAATTACATTCCATTTTATTCCACTCCATTAACCATTGCGTTCCATTCCATTCTCCATTCATTTCCATTCCATTCCATTCCATTCTATTTTCTATTTCGTTCTGTTCCATTTCCATTGCATTTTATTATCAATTTCATTCCATTCTCAATTTCATTCCATTCCATTCTATTCTACATTCCATTCCATTCTACATTCCATTTCATTTTGAATTCCATTCTATTACATTCAATTCTTTATTCTATTTTATTCCATTGTCTATGCCATTCGATTTCACTGCATTCTATTCTCTTTTCCTTTCCATTACATTTGATGAATTCTCATTCTTTTCAATTGCATTCCATTCCATTTCGTTCAATTCCATTCTCCATTCCATTTCATTCTATTCCATTTCATCCCATTCTATTCTCCATTCTATTTCAATCCACTCTACTTTCCATTCCAATACATTCTTTTTCCACTACATTTCATTCTCCATTCCATCTATTCGATTCTATTTCATTCTACAGTCCATTCCATTCCATTCCTTTTTCCAATTCATTTCATTCCATTCTTTATTCCATTCCATTCCATTGTCTTTTTCTTCCTATTGCATTCTCCATTCCATTTTATTCCATTTAATTCTACTCTCCATTCTCAATTCTATTCCATTCCACTCTTCATTCTCCATTATATTTCACTCCATTCTGTGTTCAGTTCTCTTCCATTCCATATCATTTTTTATTCCATCCCATTCCATTTCACTCTTCATTCCATTCCACTGCATAAAATAATCCATTCCATTCCATTCTGCATTCCATTTTATTCTCCAATCCATTGTATTTTCCATTTCATTCTTCACTCCAATCCATTTTCCATTCCACTACATTCTCCATTTTGTTTCAGTATTCCTTCCGTTCTCCATTCCATTCCATTCTACATTCAATTCCATTTTTCACTGCATCCAACTCCATTCCTTTCTCTATTCCATTTCATTCCATTTTATTCTCCATTCCATTCAATCCATTTTTTTCTTCATTTCATTCCATTTTCTATTCAATTCCATTCTCCTCTCCACTCCTTTATATTCCATTCTCTGTTCCATTATATTCCACGCTACCTTCCATTTCTTTTCTTTCTCCATTAGCTTCAATTCCATTCTCCATTCTTTTATCCATTCCATTTTATTTCTTTCCATTATCCATTCCATTCCATTCAACATTTCATCCTATTCACAGTTAATTCCATTCCATTTTCCAATCAATTCTCTATTTCATTGCATTCCATTTTTTATTTTATTTTATTCCATTACATTCCATTCACCAGTCCATTTCATTCCATTGAATTCCTTTCTTCATTGCATTCTATTCAATTCTCCATCCCTTTCCATATCATTATAGTCCTTTCCAGTTTCCATTCTATTCCATTTCATTCTCCATTTTTTTTGCATTTCATTCTCCATTTCATTGATTTCATTCCAGTCTCCATTCCATTCCATTCTCCATATCATTCTCTGACCCATTCCATCACATTTCACTTATTCCATTCCATTTTATTCCATTCTCCATTCCACTTAATTTTTTTTTTTTTTGAGACAGAGTTTCACTCTTGTTACCCAGGCTGGAGTGCAATGGTGTGATCTCAGCTCACCACAACCCACGTCTCCTGGGTTCAAGCAATTCTCCTGCCTCAGCTTCCTGAGTAGCTGGGACTACTTGTATTTTTAGTAGAGAAGGGATTTCACCATGTTGACCAGGATGGTCTCGATCTCTTGACCTCGTGATCCACCCACCTCGGTCCCCCAAAGTGCTGGGATTACAAGCATGAGCCACAACGCCCGGCCTCATTCCACTCAATTCTATTCTTCATTCCTTTCCATTCCATTAAATTATCCATTCCATTCTCTATTTAATTCTCCATTCCATTCCATTCTCCATTCCTTTTCATTCTCCAATCCGTCTTTTCAACTGTATTCCATTCTCTATTCCTTCCCATTCCATTTTATTTTCCACTGCATTTCATTCCATTCTGTATTCCAATCCACTCCATTTTTCTTTCCTTTCCATTCCATTCTCCATTGCAGTCCATTCCTTTCTCCATTCCATTCCTTTCCATTTCACTCTCCATTCTCCATTCCATTTCATTCTCCATTCTTTTCCTCTCTCCATTATTTTCCATTCTCCATTCTGCTCCACTCAATTCTATTCCCCATTCCACTTCATTTTAGATTCCATTTCATTCAATTCTATCATTCATTCCATTTCATTCTTTACTTTATTCTTCATTTAATTCCATTCATTCTCCATTTCTCATTTCACTCTTCATTCCTTTCCATTTTATTCCACTCTCCATTCCACTCCAATCCAATCTCCATTCCATTCTATTCCATTCAATTCTCCATTCCATACCATTCTCCATTCAATTCAATTTCATTCTCCATTCCATTCCATCCCCTGTTGCATTCTCCATTTCATCCCATTTCATTCTCCATTTTATTCCAATCCATTCTACATTATGTTGCATTCAATATTCATTTCATTCCATTCCATTCTACATTTCATTCCATTCCCTCATCCACTCCATTTCAGTCCATTCTCCATTAAACTGCATTTTATGGCCTTCTCCCTTCCATTGTATTCCACTGCATTCTCCATTTCATTTCATTATATTTCATTCCATTCTTCTACCATTTCATTCAATTTCCAATTCATTCCACTATCCCTTCCATCCCATTCAATTCCATTCTCCATTCTATTCCATTCTCAATTTCATTCCATTCCATTATCCATTTTTTAAATTCCATAACATTCTGCATTCTATTCTCCATTCAGTTCCATTTTCCATTAGATAAAATTTCATTCTCAATTCCATTTTATTCACCCTTCTATTTATTTGATTCTATTCGGTTCTCCATTCCATTCTATTCATTTTTCTATTGCATTCAATTCCATTCTTTACTCCATTCCATTCTCCTTTCCTTTCCATTCCATTCTATTCTCCATTCCATTCCATTCCACTCTCCATTCTCCATTCCATTCTGCATTGAGCTCTTTTCCATTACATTATGTTCTCCATTCCATCTCATTCCATTCTATTCTCCATTCCATTCCATTCCACTCTCCATTCTCCATTCCATTCTGCATTGAGCTCTTTTCCATTACATTATGTTCTCCATTCCATCTCATTCCATTCTATTCTCCATTCCATACCATTCTCTGTTCCATTCCATTCTGCATTCCATTTCATCCTCCATTCTATTCCATTTCCCATTCCATTCTAAATTTCCTTCTTTCTTTATTCAGTAACATTCTCCATTCCATTCCAAATTCCATTAGATTATCCATTCCATTCCATTCTCTATCCCATTTCTTTGTGAATTCCATTCCATTCTCGATTGCATTCCATTTAATTAAATTATTTATTCTGTTCCCATCAATTCCATTCTTCATTCCGTTCCCCATTCCACATCATTCTCCATTCCATTCCAGTTTCCATTCCATTCACCATTCCATTAACATCCATTCTCCATTCCATTCCATTTTTTTTCTTCATTAACTTCCATTGAATTCTCCATTCCATTCCAATCTGCATTCTGATCCATTATGCATTCCATTCCCTTCTCCATTCCATTCCATTCAATCCCATTCTGAATTTTTTTCCACTCCATTCCATTCTCTATTCCATTTCATTTCATTCGATTAAATTCTCCATTCCATTCCAATTCATTCCAGATTCCATTTCATTCCATTCTCCATTCCATTATCCATTCCATTGATTCTCCATTCAACTCCATTCCAATCTGATATCCATTCCATTAAATTCAATTTCCCACTCGCTTCCATTCCTTCCTCCGTTAGCTTCCATTCCATTCTCCATTCCATTTGATTCCAGTCTCCATTCCATTCCTTTCCATTCTCCCTTAGATTCCATTCTCCATTCCCCATTTAATTCCATTCAATTCTCTATTCCATTCTCCATTCCATTCCCTATGCCATTCTATTTCATACTTAATTCATTTTACTTTATTGTATTTCATTCTCAAGACAATTCCATTCCACTCTCATCAGCATTCCATTCAATTTTTTTTCTCCATTTCCTTCTGTTCCCCTCTCCATACCATTCTAGTCCTTTCAAATCACTATTGTATTCCATTCCTTTCTCCCTTTCATTTAATTACATTCTCCTTTGCTTTTCATCCTCAGTTTACTTCCATTGCATTCTCCATCCCATTCTCTATTCTATTACATTCCATAGTTCATTTCATTTAATTTAATTATATTCCATCCCCAGATCATCCCATTCTATATGATTCTCCTTTTCATTCCGTTTCCATTGCATTCCATTCCATTTCTTTCTGCATTCCATTCCACTCTTCCTTCCATTCTATTCAATTTCATTCTTCACTGCATTCCAGTACATTTCATTCTCTACTCCATTTCATTTGATTAAATTCTTTATTCAATTACTGTCCATTGTATTCTTCATGGCATTCTCTATTTCATATTATTCTCCTTTCTATTCCAGTTTCCCTTCCATTCTCTATTCCATTCCAATCCCCATTGCATTCCATTCTGCATTCCATTCCATTCTCCATTCCTTTCCATGTAATTCCGTTCTACATTCCTTTCCACTCCATTCCACTCTTTATTCCATTTCATTTGATTTCTTCATGAATTCCATTCAATTCTCCATTCCATTCCATCCAATTCCATTCTTCATTCCTTTCCACTCCATTCCATTTTCTATTTCATTTCATTTGATTTCATTCTCCATTTTATTCCAGATTCCATTTCATTCTCCATTCTATTCTACCCAATAACATTTCATTGCCCATTTTATTCTCCATTTTATTCCATTCTTTCTTCCATTCCATTCCATTCCATTCTCCATTCAATTTCATTCCATTTCATGCTTTATTCCATACCATTCCATTCCTTTCTCTATTCCATTCCATTCCATTTTCCATTGCATTCCATTATCCATTCCACTCCATTACCCATTACACTGCATTTCATTCCATTCATTATTCTGTTAAATTCCATTCTCTATTCAATTACATTCCCTTCTCCATTAGCCATCATGTCTGGCCTTTATTTCTCTACCATGTGTGTACTCATACAGTGGGAATACCATGAACGTTGGTTTAAAACAATTTTTTAACAATGTACTGCCTATTGTAATTCACTGAATCTAACTGGTTTTGTGGCTGGTGTGTGGAGAAAAAGGCTGACGTGGCCATGAAAAATACTTGAGACCCAGGCTGGGCAAGGTGGCTCACACCTGTAATCCTAGCAGTCTCGGAGGCTGTGGCTGAGGAGTTTGAGGGTAGCCTGGGCAACATAGAGAGACCCCATCTCTACAAAAAAACAAAACAAGAAACTTATCTAGCATGATAGTAATCTGTAGTTCCTGTTACTTGGGAGGCTGAGGCAGGAGGATCACTTGTGCCTGGGAGGTTGAGGCTGCAGTGAACTGTAATTGTGCCACTGCACTCCAGCCTGGGCAGCAGAGCAACAGCTGGTCTCAAAAAAATGCTGAGGCCCCTCTTCGAGAGGGCAAGCTAATGCTGAGAGTTGGCAGGAATGCCAAAGAAAACACCCAAGCGTTATCAGGGCCATCAAAGGCACCCTAGGCTCTTTGGGAGAGGGAGAATAGGCAGGTCTGGGAGGGAGCCTGTCCCTCTCAAATCTTTTACTCCCAGTCCCAGGAGGCACAGCTCAGTGGCCTGCCCCACCCATGGGCTCATGGGGGCATCTGCTTGTATGGCAGAGGCTGCAGAGCTTCCTCTTCTAGAAGGAGGGGTAGTGAGGGTCTGATATCTAAGGAATGCCCTGGAGGAATATCAGCGAGAAAATCTGTCAGTAGGCCTCTTCCAGGCACTGGATAGTTACTGGTTTCACAACTTGTTTCTTATGCTGATTCCCATAATTGAATCTGCAGGGGGCAGGGAGTGGGGGGAGGGGAATCCCAGGAAAAATATTCCTACTGTTTGGGTGGTTAGTGAATAGGAAATGGCAGTCCTAGAGAAAAGCCCTGTTAAACCACATTGTGTAAACTGTTTTTTCCAAAGGGAAAAAACTAAACCTGCCACTGACTGGATGCTGGGTACAGTCTTCCTTGCATTTGACGGTGTTCCCTGTAGTTAGGCCTAAGTGAGAGGAAGCCCTTTGTGGACTACACTGACCCAATTTAAGGAGATTGGTGGCTGTGCAAATCCCCTCCCTTGGAGCATCTAGGGGAGCTTGGCCAAAGCTGGGTTCCCAGCAGGGATTCTGAAATGAAGCCTTCATTGTTAGCATGGGAAACGCCCAAACTTCCATCTCCTCCCAGCATTTCCCCAGGACTCTTGGTTTCAGAGGTATGAAAAGTAATAGAGAGTCCAGTCCTGTACAAACAATGGGTAAGAAGTCCCCACCCTGCCACTAGATTCCTCTCTCTATGAAGGTCAGAGGAACAAAACCTCAGTAGAAACGGGATTCTATGGCTGGGACCAGGGAGACCCTGAGTCTCCCCATCTAAACTGCCAGGAGCTGGGAGAGCAGGGGCAGGCCCAGGAAGGGTGGAGGGGTGGGCAAGTTAGGGGGCTCTTCCTTGCAAGACAAGGGCCCCTGTGAGAGCTGCACTTCCTGCTTCCTTTGCAGTGTGACCAATTCCTGAACTTAGCAATCCTGCTCCTGTCCTGGCTGGCATCTCAGAGGCATGGCCCTTTGTCTTCCCTGAAAGGAGGCAGGAGAGGGACGTTGGGCCAAGGATGAACTTCCTGCCTTACCTGCTTCCTCTCCCTCTGGGAACACAAGGTGGCCCTTCCATATGCCAGAAGAAGGTCCTTCCAGGTCTCAGAACTGTTTGGTGTGGTGGGGACATCAGTTTGCCTCAGGGTTAGCCCTCCATTGGCGCTGGGAGACTACACTCTTAGAGGCCTCAGGACCTTGTCTGAAGATGGAACCCTGGCCAGCTAGGGCAGCCTAGCTCCACCCTCATGGCACATTAGTCAGGCTGGGAAGACCTGATGGGAAATGGGACCCCAGAAACCTCAGTCAACATGGTGGGGACAGGCCGATTCTGCAGGCATGCACAGATCTGATGTTCCTGGGTCAGCCTTAGCTCTCCCCACAACACACACCCAGCAGCTGCCCAGATACTGGCTGGACCTGCTCCTGCAGGGTCCTCCTGCCAGGGACAAGGTCTGTCTGCCCCACCCAGTCTGGTAGCCTTCAGGAGATGGCTTGGTTTGAAGAAATCTCCAGGGTAAGACTGAATTCTTGGTCAAGACCTGAGGATGGAGAAAGGTTATATGTTCTGGCCAGCATGAGTGGCTTACTGGGAGAGCCTCTGCCTCCTCCTTTCCTACTCTCCTTCAGCATAAACAGATCAAGCCACAACCAGACCCCTTAATATTTGCTAGGGGGCAATTTTTGAAAGGATGAAGTTCATGAAATGGGGAACGTAATGGACTTAAGGGCATGGAGAAGGCAATTGAATGGAGAATGGATTGGAATGGAGAATGGATTGGAATGGATAATGTGATAAAATGGAGAATAGAATGGAATGGAATGGGGAATGTAATAAAAAATGGAGAATAGAATGTAATGGAATTAAATGCAATAAAATGGAATGGAAAATCGAATGGAATGAAATGGAAAGGAAAATAGAATGGAGTGGAATAGAATGAAATGGAGAAAAAAACGGAATAGAGAATGGAAGGAAATAACACGTAATGTAGAATAGAATGGAATGGAATGAAATGGGATAGAATGGAATGGAATGGAGTGGAGAATTCAATGGAATGGAATCGAATATAATGCAGAATGGAATAGAATGGAATGAAAGGGAATGGAATGGAATAAAATGGAAAATGGAATAAAAGGGAATAAAGAATGGAATAAAAGGGATTATAGAATGGAGAGAGGAATGAAATAGAATAACGAAATGGACAGTCGAAAGGAATGGAGAAAGGAATGGAATGCAGAATGGAATGTTATAAACATGGAATTCAATGGAAATGGAATGTAATGGAGAAAGGAAGAAAATAGAATGCAATGAAATGGGAAACAGAATAGAATGGAATAGAAAACGGAATGTAATGTAGTGGCACAAAGAATAGACCATAATGGAATGGAGCATGGGTTACAATGGAAGGCAATTAAGTAAGAAATGTAAAGGAATGGAGAAATGGAATGGAAAGGAATGAAGAATGGAATGAAACAGAATAAAATGGAATGTAAAGTAGAATGGAATGGGATGGAATGGAATGAAGCATGGAATGGAAGGGAATAGAGAATGGAATGGAATGGAGAATTGAAAGAAATGGAATCGAATGGAGAATAGAATGGAGTATAGAACAGAATGGAATGGATAACGGAATGGAATGGAATGACAAATTGAATTGAATGGAGAATGCAATGGAAAATAAAATGGAATGGAAGCGAATGTGGAATGCAATGGAATGGAATTGAGAATAGATCTCAATGGAATGGAGAATTGAAGGGAATGGAAAATACCATGGAGAGTGGAAGAGAGAATGGAATGGAATGCAATGGAATGGAGAACGGAATGGAAAATGAAATGGAATGGACTCGGAGTGGAATGGAGTGGAAGGGAATACAATAGACTGGAGAAGGGAATTGAATGAAGAATAGATTGGAATAAAGAAAAGAATGGACTGAAGTGGAGAAGAAAATGGAATGGAGTGCAATACAATAGAATAGAGAACGCAATGGAAGGAAATGAATGAAAGTTAAGGAAGAACGGAATGGAAAGGAATGGAGAATGGAATAGAATAGAACAGAATGGAATGGAGAATCAAATTGAATGGAAAGGAATGAAACAGAGAATGGGAAGGACTTCCATGGAGTGCAGAATGTAATGGAATTGAATGGAAAAAAAATATGGAATATAATGGAGAACAGAATGGAATGAAATGAGATGGAGAATGGAAGTGAATGGAGCAGAGAATGCAGTGGAACGGAATGGAATGGAGAATGGAATGGTAAGGAAACGGAATAAAATGATATAGAATTTAATGGAGAACGAAGTGCAGTGAAATGGAATGGAATGGAGAATGTGTTGCAATGGAATGGAATGGAGAATACAATGTAATGAAAAACTCAATTGAATCAAATGGAATAGAGAATTGAATGGAAAGATATGGAATGGAGAATGAAATGGAATAGAATGGAGGATATAATTGAATGGAGTGGAATGGAATGGAAAAAGGAATGGAATGAAAAATGGAATGGAGAATATAAAGAAATGGAATGGAATGAAAAATGCAAAGAAATGGAATGGAATGGAGAATATAATGGAATTGAATGGAATGGAGATTTGAATTGAATGATAAGAGAATAGAATGTAGCGGAGAATGAAATGGAATGGAATGTGAAGGAGAATGGGAGGGAATTTAAAGGAAAATGGAATGGAATGGAATGGAATTGGATAAAATAGAGAATAGAATAAAATGGTAAGGAATGAAGAATGACATGGAATGGAATGGACAATGGAATTGATTGAAATGGACAATGGAATGGAATGGAAAATACCATTGGGGATTAGAAAATAGAATGGAATGAAATGGAATGGGTAATGGAATGAAGAATGAAACTGAATGGTAGGGAGAATGAAATGGAAAGAAGAATGGGATTGAATGGAGAACGGAATGGAATGAAGTAAAAACAGGATTGGAACAGAGAATGGTATGGATTGGCATGGGCTAAAGAATGGAATGGAGCAGAGAATTGAATGGTGAATGGAATGGAATGGAGAATGTAATGTAATGTAATGCAATGGAATGTAATAAAATAGAATGGAAAATGGAGTGGAGTGCAGAAGAATGGAATGGAGAATGAAATGAAATGGATTTGAATGGAGAACAGACTGGAGTTCAATGGCATAGAATGGAGAATAAATGGAACAAAGAATGAAATGGAATGAAATTGAATGGGATGACAAATGAAATTGAATGGAATGAAAAATAGAAAAGGAATGGGATGGAGCATAGAATGAAGTGGAATGGACAATGGAATGGAATTGAATGGAATGGAATTTAAAAGAAAATACAAAAGAATGGAAAGGAATGAATGAAGAATGGATCAAAAATTAATGGAGGATGGAATGGTTTGGAATGAAAAGAAGAAAGAAATGGAATGCAATAAAATGGAATGAAGAAACAGGTGGAATGGAATAGAATGGAATTTCGAAAGGAAAGTAATAAAGAATGGGATGGAATGAAAAATTTAAATGGAATAGAATGGAGAATTGAACGGAATGTCATGGGAAATATAATGGAAATCAATGGAATGGAGAAAGGAATGGAATTGAATGTAATGGAAAATGGAATTGAATGAGATATAGAATCGGAATGAATGGAATGGAAAGGAATGGGGAGTGGAAAGGAATGGGGAATGGAATAGGATGGAATGGAATGGAATGGAATGGAATGGATTGGAATGGAATGGAATGAAAAATGCAATTGAATGGAATGGGGAATGGAATGTAATGCAACACAATGGAGAATGAAATTGAATGGGAAGCAATGAAGAATGGAATCAAATGAAATGGCTAATTGAATGCAATGTTGAATGGAAAGGATTGAGATAGAATATGGAATGGAATGGAATGGAAATGGAATTGAATGGAAAAGAGATTGGAATGAATTGGAGAATGGAATGGAAGTAAATGGAATGGAGAATGGAATACAATGGAAGTGGGAATAGAATAAAGTCAGGAATGCAAAGGTATGGAATGAAGAATGTAATGGAATGGAAGGGAGAGTGGAAATGAATGTATAATGGAATGGAGAATGGAATGAAAGAAAAAGGAATGAAGAAAGCGATGAAATAGAATGAACAATTGAATTGAATAAAATGGAGAATGGAATGGAATGGAAAACATACTAGAGTGTAGATTGAACAAGGGACTGGGGAATGGAATGAAATGGAATTTAGAATGGAACGGTGAATGGAATGAAATGAAAGAGAAAACAAAATGAAATGGAAAATGGAATTTAATGGAGAATGAAATGAAATGGAGAATGGAATGGAATGGAGAAAGCAATTAAGTGAAAAGGAATTAAATGGAATCAAATATGGAATGGAAAGTAATGGAGTATGGAATGCAGAGAAGAATGTAATGGAGAATAAAATTGAGAAAATAATAGAATGTAATGGAGAATGGAAGTGAATGGAGAATAGAATGGAATGGAGAGTAAAATGGAATTGCATGGAGAATGTAATGGAATGGTAGGAAATGGAGAATGGAAGGGAATGGAGAATTGAATAGAGAATGTAATAAAAGTGAATTGAATGGAATGGAGAGTGTAATAGAATTAAGAATAAAATGGAAATTGAAATGGAATGGAATGGAATGCAATGGGATGCAATGCAAAATGGAATGGAATTGACAATCAAATGCAATGGAAAAGGAATGGAATGGAAAGGAATGAAGAATGGAAGGGAAAACAATGGAATGTAAAGAAGAATGGAATGCAATGGAATGGCACTTGGAATATATTGGAATGGAAATGACGACGAAATGCAATGAAATGGAAAATTAAATATAAAAAAAGAGTAGATTGGAAAGGAATGGAATAAGGAAGAAAATTTAATGGAAAGAACGTAGAATACAATAGAATAAAATGGAATGGAGAATGGAGTGGAAAGGAATGGAGAATAGAACAGAATGGAATGGGATTGAGGATGGGTTGGAGGTTAATTCAACGGAATGGAGAATGGAATGAAAATGAAAGACAGGAATGGACAATGTAATGGAATGGAAAAGAGAATAATATGGAAAGTAATGGAATTGAGAATACAAAGGAGTGGGATAATGAATGGAAAGCAATAGAATGGAAATGAGAATGTAGTATTGAATGGAAGGAAGAACAGAATGAAACAGAGAAAAGAATGGAATGCAGTGGAATGTCGAATGTTGAATACAATGGAATCTAACGGAGAGTGGAATAGAATGGAATTGAAAGGAGAATGGAATAAAATGGAGAACGGAATGAGATTAAATGTTTAAAGGAATGGAATGGAATGGAAGACCGAATATAATGGAATGGAATGGAGAATGCAATGGAATGGAGAATGGAACAGAATACAATGGAATGAAAATGGATTGGAGAATGGAATTGAATGGAGCAGAGAATGGAGTATTTAATGGAATGGAGAATGTAATGAAAAACGGAATTGAATGGAGAAGGGAATGGAGAAATGAATGGAAAACACAATGGAATGAAATGTCGAATAAACTAGAAATAAGAATGTAATGGAATGGAGAAAAGAATGGAATGGAGAATGAAATGCAATGGAAAATGGAATGGAAAAAGAATTGGAACGTAATAATACAAAGAACGAAATGGAATGGAATGAATACTGTAATGTAATGTAATTGAATAGAAAGCGGAATGGATCAGAATGAAGAATGGAATGGAGAGGAATGGAGATAGGAAGGGAATGGAATGCAGAATAAAAGTAAATGGAATGAAGAGCAGAACAGAATGGAGAAGAATGGAGAATGGAATGGAATGGAGAAAGGATTGAAAACAAGAATGAAATGGAATGGAAGAGAGTGGAATGGAAAGGAATGGAGAAAGAAACAGAATGGAGAATGGAATAGAGAATAGAATCTAACTGAATGGAATGGAAAATTGAAAGAAATAAAA
>NW_016108029.1:427917-442890 GCF_001604975.1 Cebus imitator
AGGGAAGGGAAGGGAGGGGGGGGAGAAGGGAAGGGAAGGGAAGGGAGGGGAAGGGAAGGGAAGGGAAGGGAAAATGGAATTGAAGGGAATTGAATGAGGAATGGCATGGAAAGGAGAATGAAATGGACTAAGGAATGGAATGTAAACACTAATTGAATAGAGGATGAAATGGAATGTAGGATGCAATGGAATAAAGAATGAAATTGAAAATTGAATGGAATGGAGAATAAAATGTAATGGAGAATGGAATGAAAGGTAAAATGTTATGAAATGGGATGAAATGGAGAACAGAATGGAAGAGGATGGAATGGAGAATGGAATGGAATTGAATGTAACAGAATACGAAATGGAATTTAATGGAATACAGAATAAAACGGAATGGAGTACAGAATGGAGAGAGGAACAAAATGGAATAGAGAATGAAGAGTGGAATGAAATTAAATGAAATAGAGAATGGATCCAAAAAGAATGGAGAATGGAATGGTATGGAACAAAAAATGGAATGGAATGAAATGGAAAAGAAATGAAATGGAATGTAATGGAGAATGCAATAGAATAGAATAGATGTAATAAAAAATGGAATAGAAGGAATGGAGAATGGAATGGAATGGAATGGAATGGAATGGAATGGAATAAGGAAAGAAGTGGAATGTAATGGAATGGAATGCAAAAAGGAATGAATAAAACAATGGAATAGAATTGAATAGATAGAATGTAGAATGCAAAGGAATGGAATATAGAGTGGATTGGAATGGAATGGAGAATGGAATGGAATGAGATAGAATGGAGGATGGAATAGAATGGAATTTAACAGACTGCAGAAGTAAATAAAATGGAATGAGGAATGGAGAGTGTAATGCAATTGAAAGAATAATTGAGAGAGGAATGGAATTGAATGGAAAAAAGAACAGAAAGGAAAGGAAAAGACAATGGAATGGAATGAATTAAAGAATGGAATTAAAAAATGGAGAGGAATCAATGGAGAATGATATAAAATCAAAGAGATGAAGTGGAGAATGGAATAAAATGGAATGGAAAGGAATAAAATGGAGAATGGAACGGAATGGAATGGAAAATAGAATGAAATTAAATTAAATCTAATGAAATGGAAAAGAGAATGAAATGGAACGGAGAAAGAAATGGAAGGGAAATGAAAAAGAATGGAATGGAATGAACAATGGAATGGAATGCAATGGAATGGAATCGAATGAAAGACAGAATGGAATGGCATGGAGTGGAAGTTAATGGAGAATGGAATTCAGTGGAATGAAGAATGGAATGTATAGAATGGAATTGAAAATGGTATGCAATAGAATGGTATGGAATGGAGAATGGAATCGAAAGGAGAATGGAATGCAATAGACAATGGAATGTCATGGAAATATAATTCAATGGAATGGAGAATGGAATGGAGTAGAATAGAATATGGAATGAAATGGAGTGGAGAATGGAATGGAAAGATATGGAATGTAGAATAAAATGGAATGGAGAATTGAATGAAATGGATATTGGAATGTAATAAAAATTGAATGAAATGGAATGCAATGTTATAGAATGGAATTGAATGTGGAATGGAATGAAGAATGGAATGGAATGGTATCGAGTGGAGAATGGGATTGGATGGAGAAAGGAAGGTAATAAAATGACATTGAATATGGAATGGAATGTAGAGGAATGGAATCGAGAATGAGATAAAATCAAACAGATGGAATGGTGAAAGAATGGAATGGAATGCAGAATATAATGGAGTAAAATGGAGAATGGAATGGAATGGAAAATGAAATTGAAAGAAATGCAATAAAATGAAAAGAAATGGAGAATGGAATGGAAGGAAGAATGGAATGGAATGGAATTGAATCGAACTGAATGTAGAATGGACTGAAATGGAATTGAAGTGAAGGGAGAATGGAATGGAATGGAGAATGGAATGTAATAGAATGGAGCAGAGAACGGAATGGAAAGAAATGGAGAATGGAATTGAATGGGAAAGAGAATAGAATGGATTGGATAATGGAATGGAATGGAATGGAATGGAGTGGAAAGGAATGGAGATTGGAAATAAATGAATATTATAATGTAATGGAGAAAACCATGGAATGGAATGAAGAATCGAATTGCATGGATAATAGAATGCTGAATGGAAGGAAAATAAAAGGAAGGGAGAGAGCAATGGAATGAAATGGACAATGTAATTGAAGGGAATGGAGAACGGAATGGAAGAAAAGGAGTATGGAATGGATAATGGAATGATATAGAAGACAACAGAATGGAGACAGGAATGAAATGAAGAATAATATGTAGAACGCAAAAGAACGGGATAGGATGGAATTGAATGAAGAATGGAATGGAATTGAGAGCAAAATGGAATGGAATGCAGAATAGAATGTAGTGGAATGTAATGGAAGAGAATGCAATGGAATGGAACAGAGAACAGAACGGAATTGAGAGTGCTATTGGAAGGAGAATCAAAAGAAATGGAGAATGAATTATAATAAAATAGAAAATGTAATGGAATAGAATGGAATGGAATGAAATGGAGAATGGAATCGAAGGGAACAAAATATGAAATGGAGAAGGGAATCAAACGGAAAATAACAAAATGGAAAGTAGAATGGTAAGGATAATAAAATGGAGAACAGAATAGAATAGAATGGAATGAAATTGAGAATGAAATGTAATTGAACGGAGAATGGAATGGAATGGAGAATAAAATGGAATGAAATGTAACGAAATGGTTAATGGAATGGAAGAATATGGAGAAAAAATGAAAAGGACTACGGAATTGAGAATGTAATGGAATCGAATAGAACGGAATGGGGAGTGCAATGAAAAGAAGAATAAAATAGGGAATGGATTGGAATAGAATGCAGAACTTAATGGAATGGGCAATGTAATGCAATGGAAATGGAATGAAATGGAATGGAATGAAGAATGGAATGCAATGCAATGGCACAAAGAACAGACAGGAATGGAATTGAGGATGGAATAGAATTGAGTGGAATGCAGAATGAAATGTAACGGAATGGAGAATGGAATGGAAAAGAATTTAGAGTGGATTGGAATGGAATGGAAAGTAGAATAAAATGCAATGTAACAGAATGGAATGAAGAATGGAATAGAATAGAATAAAATAAAGAATGTGTTGGAATTACGTGGAATGGAATGCAGAATGGAATGAAAAGGAATGGACAGGAATGGAGAATGGAATGCAATGGAATGGAGAATGAATTGGAATGGAATGGAATATGCTTGAGAATCAAATGGAATAGTATGGAGAATGGAATAAAATTAAATGGAAAAGGCAATGGAATGGAAAGGAGAGTGGAGTTGAATGAAATAAAATGGAATGGAGAATAATATGGAATGGAAAATGGAAGGAAATTAAATCAAGAATGGAATGGAATGGTGAATGTGATGCAATGGAGAATGGAATGGAATGGAACGAAATGAAGAATGAAATATAATGGATTAAAGATTGGATTGGAAAGGAGAAGAGATCTGAGTATGGAATGGAATGGGTAAAGAAATGGAGAAAAGAATAAAGGTACAGTATATGGAATGCAAAGTCATATCGATAAAAATGGAGAATGGAAAGGAAATAAGAATGGAGTGGAATGGAGAAGGGAATGGAATGAAATGAAAAGAAATTTGATGGAATGTAATGGAGAACGAAATGGATTGGAGAATGGAGTGGAATACAATGGAAAACAGAATGGAAAAGATTGAATGATGAAATGGAATGGAATACAGTGGAGAGAAAAACAGCATGGAGAATGGAATGCAATGGAATGGAATGCAGAATGAAATCAATGGAATGGACTGTAGAAACGAAAGGAAAGTAACGTAATGAATAATGGAATGGAATGGAGAACGGAATGGAGAATGGAACGGAATGGAATGGAATGGAATGGAGAGTGGAATGGAATGGAATGGAAAGGAGTATGGAATGGAGAATGCAATAGAATGGAGATTGGAAAGGAATGGATTTGAATGGAGAATGGAAGGAAGATTGGAATTGAATGAAACAGAGATTGGAATGGAAAGGAAAATGGTATAGAATGGAATGGATTGGAAAATAAAATGGAATGGAAAGGAGAATGGAATCGTATGGAATGGGATAGAAAAAGGTATGGAATGAAACAGAGAATGGAATGGAATGAATAATGGAATGAAATGACTTGGATTGGACTGGAGAATGGAATGGAATGGAATGGAGAATGTAGGGAAATGAAATGGAAAGGAATGGAGAATGGGATTTAATGAAATGGAATTGAATAAAGAATGGAATGTAATGGAGAATAAAATATTAAAAAATGAAATATAAAGTGGAATACAATTGAAAGGACAGTGTAATGCAACGAAATTCAATGGAGAATGGAATGCAATGGAAAAATTAATGGAACAGAGAACTGAATGTAATGGAGTGCAATGAAAAATGGAGTGGAATGGAATGGAGAATGGATTGGAATGCATTGGCATGAAGAATGGAATTTAATGGAATAAAATCAAGAATGGAATTGAATGGAATGGAGAATAGAATTTAATGGAGAAAGGAACTGAATGGAAAAGTCAATGGAATGAACTTGAAAATAAAATGGAATGAAATGAAATGGAGAAGGGAATGGAGAAATAAATGGAATGGAGAATGGAATGGAATGAACAATGGAACGGAATTGAGAATGGAATAGAAGGGAGAATGGAATGGAATGGAAAGGAGTGGAGAAAGAAATGGAATAGAATGGAAAATGGAAATGAATCGAATGGAGAAGGGAAAGGAATGGAAAATACAAAGGAGAATGAAATGGTGAATGGAATGGAGAAAGGGACGAATTGAAGTGAAGAATGGATTGGAGAATGGAATGGAATGAAGAACAGAATGGAATGGAGAATGGAATTGAATGGAGAATGAAATGGAATTAGAATGGAATGGAACAGATTGCAGAATGGAATGGAAAGAATAGAGAATGGAATAAAAGGGAATGGAAAATCAAATGGAATGTAGTATGGAATGGAGAATGGAGTGTAATGGAATAGAAAGAAATGGAGAATTAAAAGGAGTGGAATGAAGAATGGACTGTAATGATATTAAAAGAAATGAAAAATGTAATTGAATGGAAAAGGCAATGGAATGGAGCATGGAATCAAGAGGAATAGAATGGAATTAAATGGAGAAATGAATATAAAGAAGAATTCAATAGAATGAAGCATGGAAAAAATGGAAGGGAATGGAGAATGGAATGGAATGCAGCAGAATGGAGAATGAAACGGAATGGAATGGAATAGAAATGAATGGAAAATGAATTCGAATGGAGAATGGAATGTAGAAAGGAATGGAATCGAATGGAGAATAGAAGGAATCCAAATGGAATGAAGCTGGAATGGAATGTAGAATGGAATGGAATGGACAATGAAGTGGAATGGAGAATGTAATGGAATGGAGAATGTAATGTAATGGCGAATGGAATTGAAACTAAAATGGAATGGGGAAAGGAAAGAAATGGAGAATGGAATGGAGTGGAGAATAAAATTGAAAATGGAATGAAATGCAATGGAGAATGGAACTAAATGCAAATGTTACAAAATGGAATGAAGTGAAGAATGGAATTGAATTGAAAGCAATGGAGAATTGAATGGAAGGGAATGCAATTGAATGCAGAATGGAAGCTAATGGAATGGAATGGAGAATGGAGAGGGGAACGGAATGGAATGGAGATTGGAGCGTGCACTGAAATGGAATGGAATGGAGAATGGAATGGAAAAGAAAAAGCAATAAAATGGGTTGGAATAAAGAATGGAATGAAGAATGGAATGGAATGGAAAATGGAATGTAGTGAAATGGAATCGAATGAAAATGGAGAATGGAATGGTATGTTATGGAAGAATATTTAAAGGAACAAAGTGAAGAGTGGGATGGAATGAAATTAAATGGTACATAGAATGGAATGGAATGGATCCGAGAATGCAATGGAGAATTTACTGGAATTGAAAAGTCTTGAACATGGAATGGAATGGAGAAAGGATGAAAAGGAAATAAACACAGAACAGAATGGAATGGAAAATGGAATGGAATGAAAAATGGAATGCCAAGAAAATTGAATAAATTATAATGGGGAATGGAATAAAATAGAATGGAATGAAATGGAGAATGCAATGGCATACAATGGAGAATAAGAAAAAATGGAAAGAAACAGAAAATGGACTGGAATGGAAAGGAGGATGGAATGGAATGGAGAATCGAATGGAATGGAGAAACAAATGTAATGAAATGCAGATTGGAATGGAATGGAATAGAAGAAAATAGAGAATGGGATGCAGTAGAATGAAGAATAGAAAAAAATGAAATGGAGAATGGAAAGGAGACTGAAAAGGAAAGGAATGGAGAGTGGAATTGAATGCAATGGAATGAAGAATTTAATCTAGTGGAATGAAATGAAATAGAGAATTGAATGGAATAGAATGGAGAATAGAAAAAACTGCAATGAAGAAACAATTTAATGTAATAGAGAATGGAATATAGCGGAATGAAAATTAGAAAGCAATGGAATGGAATGGAGAACCTAAAGGAATGAAATAAAATGGAGCACAGAATGGAATGGAATGGAGAATGGAACAGAATAGAATGGAATAGAAAGGAGAATTGAATTGAATGGAATCAAAAATGCAATGGAATGAAATGAAGATTGGAATAGAGTACGAAACAAAATGCATGGAAAGGAGAATGAAATATAATGGAATGAGGTATAAAATTGAAAGGAATGGAGAATAAAATGGAATGTAGAATGGAAAGGAATGGCATGGAATAGAGAATGGAATAGAATGGCTAATGGAATTTAATCAAAAAGACAATGGAATGGATTTGAGAATGAAATGGAATGGAAAAGACAATGGAATGGATTTGACAATTGAATGGAATGTAAAGGAATGAAGAATGGAATTGCATGTAGAATGTAATGGAATACAATGGAATGGAAAAAATTGGAGAATGGAAAGGAATGGAAGGGAGAACGTAATCGAATGGAGAATGGAATGAACTGAAGAAGGGAATGGGGAATGGAATGCAACGGAATTGAATAGAATGGAATGGAGAATGGAATGCAGAATTGAATGGAATGGAATGGAGTGGAATGGAATGGAATGGAGATTGGAAAGATAATGGAATGGAAGGAAAAGGAATGGGGAAAGGAATGGAATGAAATGATTAATGTACTTGAATGGAATGAAGAATGGAAAGCAATGGAGAATGGATTTGAAAGGAATTAAATACAGAGTGGAGTTAAATCTAATGGAATGAAATGGAGCATATAATTGAATGGAAAAGAGAATGGAATGTAATGGAGAATGTAATGTAATGCAATTGAATATAATGGAATGGAAAATGGAATGTAATAAAGAATAGGATCAAATGGAATGGAAAATGGAATAGAATGGAATGGAGAATGGAATAAAATGGAATGAAGAACAAAATTAAATGGAAAATGTGATGGAAAACGGAATAGAGTGGGGAAAAAAAGCAAAATGCAATGAAATGTAAAGAAAATGGAATGGAATGAAATGGAGAATTGAGTGGAATGGAAAATACAATGGAGAAAAAAATGGAGAATCAAATGGAGAGTGGAAAGGAAAATAATGGAGATTGATAAGAAAAATGCAATGGAATAGAATGGACAACGGAATGGAATAGGGAATGGAGTTGAATTGATAACGGAATGGAAGGGAGAATGGAAAGAAATGGAATGGAGAATGGAATGGAGGATGGAATGGAACGGAAAGGAATGGAGAATGGATTGGAATGGAGTATGAAATAGACAATGGAGAGGAATAGAATGGAATGGAGGGAGGAATCTAGAATCTAATGAAATGGAATTGAATGGAAAATGGGATGCATTGGAATTTGAATCGAATAAAATGGAGTCTACACTGGAATGGAATGGAGAATGAACTGAAGAATGAAAGAAGATGAAAAGGCAGAAAGAATAAACAGCAATGTAAAGAAAAACGGAATGAAATAGAATGGAGTGAAATGAATGAAGTGGAAAGCAATGTAGAGCAGAATGCAGAATGGAGAAGAGAATGGAATGCAAGAGAATGGAATGCAATGGAATGGTATGGAATGGAATGGAATGGAATGGAATGGAATGGAATGGAATGGAATGGAATGGAATGGAATGGAATGGAGTGGAGTGGAGTGGAATGGAAAGGAATGGAATGGAGTGGAGTAGAATGGAAAGGAATGGAATGGAACTGAATGGAATGAAGAATGGAATAGGTAGAATGGAATGGAATGGAGTGGAGATTCGAATGTAAAGGAGTTAAAGAGAAATCAGAATGGATAGGAACTGAATGGAAGGGACTGGAGAATGGAATGGAATGGGATGGAATCCAATGGAATGGAGGAAGAAATGGAATGGAATGGAACAAAGAATGACCAGGAATGTAATGGACGATGTAATTGGATGAAATGGATAATGGAATGGTATGGAATGAAGAGTGGAATAGAATGCATTGAGATGTAGAATGGAATGTAAAGGAATGTGGAATGGAATGGAATTGAATGGAATGGAAATTAATAAAGTGGAATGAAAAATGGAATGGAATGAAAAGGAAAGGGACAAAGAATGGAGATTGGAATAAAATGGATTGGAATTGAATGGAGAATGTAATAGAAAGGAAAGAAGAGTGGAATGGAATGGAAAAAAGAATAGAACGGAAAAGAAATGGGATGTGGAATGGAATACAATCGTGTAGATCAAATAAAGATGAAATGAGATGGAATGGAGAATGAAATGGAATGGAGTGTGGAATGGAATGAAATAAGAAAAGAAGGAAATAGAATGGAGAATAGAATGGAATGGAAGGGAAAGGAATGGAAGGGAATGGAATGGAATGCAGTGAAATGGAATGAGATAGAATGAAATGGAATGGATTGGAATGGAGAATTAAATGGAATTGGAAGCAAAATGAAATGGTAGAGAAAAGAGAATGAAATGGAATGGAATTGAGTGGAAGAAAGAATGGAAAGAAAACGGAATGGGATGAGGAATGAAATGGAATGGAGAATAGAATTTAATGTATTGGATGGAGAATGGAATAAAACGGAATGGAATGAAATGGAGAATTGAATGAAATGGACAATGGAATGCAAAGGAAATGGAATGGAAATGAAGGGGGAATTGAATTGAAAGAGAAATGGAATGGAACGGGATGGAATGAAATTGGGGAATGGAATGGAATCGAAAGGAGAATAGAAAGAAATGGAATTGAACGAAAAATGGACTGGAATGGATTGGAAGATGAATGGAATGGAATGGAATGGACAATACCATGGGCAATGAAATGAAATCAAAAGAAAAATGGGATTGAATGGAAAATAATGGAATGGAGAATGGAATGGAACAGAAACAAAAGAAATGGTGAAGTAAATGGAACGGAATAGAATGGAGAATGGAATGGAATTGAATGGAGAATGGAATTGAATGGAAAATAGAATAAAATGGAATGGAATGGAGAATAAAATGGGATGGAACAGAATGGAGAATGGAATTGAGAAAGGAATGAAATGTAGTGGAAAATAGAATTCAATGGAACAGAATGGAATAAGGAAAAGAGTGAAATCCAATGGAGAATGGAACTCAATGTAATGGAATAGATTGGAAAATTGAATGGAATGGAATTGAGTGGAATGAAAAATGGAATGGAATGGAGATTGGAGTGGATAATGAAATGGAATGCAATGTAATGGAGAATAAAATTTAATGGAATGAAGAATGGAATTGAATGGAATGGAGATTTGAATTCAATGGAAATGGAAAGGAATGAAATAGATTGGATAATAGAATGAAATTGCAAATGGAATTCATGGAAATAGAGAATAGAATGTATTGGAGAAAGGAATGGAATGGAATAGAGAATGAAATGGAATGGAATGGAGAATGTAATGGATTTGAATGGAATGGAAAATAGAATGTAATGGACAGTGGAATGCAAAAAAATAGAATAGAATAGCATGAATAATGGAATTGAATAGAATTGAACGGAGTGGAATAGAATATAATAAAATTGAGGATGGGATGGAACGTAATTTAATGGATTAAAGAATGGACTGAAATGGAAAGGAGTATGGAATGGAAAATACTGAATTGGGGAAAGAAATTTAATGGAAAAGAGAATGGATTGGAAAAGTATGGGATATAAAGTGTAATACAATGAACATAAAATGCAATGGATTTTAATGGAATGGAAAATAGAATGGAATGGAATAAAATGGAATGAAAAGAAGAGTGAATGGAATGTAGTGAAATGGAATACAGAAAACAATAAAATAAAATAAAATGGAATGTCGAACGAAAGAAATGGAATGAAATGGAAAATGGAATGGAATGGAATAAAAAATGGAATGGAAAGGGCTAGAGGAAGGAATGGAAAATATCGAATTGGAGAAAGAAATTTAGAGGAGAAGAGAATGGATTGGAAAGATATGGGATGGAAAGTGTAATAGAATGGCACACAGAATGCAACGGATTTTAATGGAAAGGTACATAAAATGGAATGGAATAAAATGGAATGAAAAGAAGAATAAAATAGAATGTAGTGACATGGAATACAGAAAACAATGGAATAAAATAAAATGGGATACCGAATGAAAGGAATGGAATGAAATGGAAAATGGAATGGAATGAAATGGAATCTAATGTAATGGAATGGATTGGAAAGGAAAAGTATGGAATGGAATGGAATGGAATGGAATGGAATGGAATGGAATGGAATGGAATGGAGAATAGAGTGGAATGGAATGCAATGGAAGGGAGAATGGTATGCAATGGAAGGAAAAATGGATTAGAAAGGAAGGGAAGAGAGAATGGAAAGGAATGGAATGGAATGCCATAGAGAATGGAATGGAATGGAATAGAGAATTGAATGGAAAGGAATGGAATATAAATAAAGAATGGAATGGAATGCAGGTTGGAATGAAGAGGAAAATAGAATGAAGAATGGAATGGAGAATGCAATAGAATGGAAGGAAATGGATAATGGAATGGAATGGAATGAAATGGAAGGTAGAAGGGAATTTAATGCAGAATGGAATGGAATAGAGAATGGAATGAAATGGAATGGAATGGAGAATGAGATTAAATAAAATGAAATGGAATTGAGAATAGAATGAAAGAAAATGGAGAATGGAATGGAATGGAGTATGGAACGGAGAATGGAATGTAATAGAATAGAATGGAATGCACAGTGGAATGTAATGGAAAATCTAATGGAGAATGCAATGGAATGGAGAATGAACTAGAGAATGGAATGAAACAAAATGGAATGAAAAGGAGAATGGAATGGAATGAAGAAATGAATGGGATGAGAATGGAATGCAATGAAATGGAATGGAATTGAATTAATGGAATGGAGAATGAAATGGAATGGAATGGAAAATGCAGTGGAATGGAATGAATAATTGAATGGAATGGAATGAAACAGAAGATGGAATACAATAGAATGGAATAGAACGAAGATGGAGTGGAATAAAATGGAGTGGAATGAACAATGGAATGGAAAGGAATGAAAATAGAATAGAATGGAAGGGAAGGAAGAATGAAATGGAATGGAATGCCATAGATAATGGAATGGAATGGAATGGAATAGAGAATTGAATGGAAAGGAATGGAATGGAAAAAAGAATGGAATGGAATGCAGGTTGGAATGAAGAGCAAAATAGAAGGCAGAATGGAAAAGAGAATGCAACAGAATGGAAGGAAATGGAGAATGGAATGGAATGAAATGGAAGGTAGAAGGGAATTGAATGCAGAATGGAATGGAATGGAGAATGAAATGAAATGGAATGGAATGGAGAATTGAATGGAATGGAATGAAATGAAAATGGAATGGCATGGATTGGAGAATTGAATGGAGAATTTAATAGATAATGGAATGGAATGGATAATTGAATGGAATGAAATGGAATGCAGACGGCAATTGAATGGAGAATGGAATGGAAAGGAGAATGCAATTATTTTAAATGCAGAATGGAATGAAATTGAATGGAATGCAATGGAGAACATAATGAAAGGGAATAGAGAATGGAGATGAATGGAGTTTAGAATGGAAAATAGAATGGAATAGAATGGAACGAAATGGACAGTAGAATGAAAGGGAGAATGGAATCGAGAATGGAATGGAGATAAATGTAATGGAATGCAGGATGGAATGGAAAGGAACATGGAATGCAGTGTAAATGGAATGGAATGAAATGGAGAATGTAAGGGAAGAAAACGGAATGGAATACAGAATGAAATGGAATGGAATGGAGAATGGAATGCAATGGAATGACAGAGAATGGACTGGAAACAAATGGAGGACAGAATGCAAAGGAATAGAGAATGAAATGTATTGGAATGGAGAATGAAATTGAATGGAATGGAAAGTGGAATGTAGTGGAATGGATGGAATGGAATGGAATGTAGAATGAAATGAAATGGAATAGAATGGAGAATATAATGTAATGGAATGGAGAATAGAATGTACTGGAACGGACTGGAATGGATTACGGAATGTAATGGAATTCAGAATGAAATAGAATGGAATGAAAAAAAGAATAGAATGTAATGGAATGGAGAACTGAATTGAACAGTATGGAGAATGAAATGAAATAGAGAATGGAATGGAATGGAGAACAGAATGGCACGTAATCAAATGGAGTGTGGAATAGAATCGAATGGAATGGAGAATGGAATGGAATAAATTCGAAAACAGAATCAAATAGAATGGGATGAATGCAATGGAATGAAAAATAGAATGGAGTGGAATGGAATGGAGGATGGAATGGAATGGAAAGGGGAATGGAATGGAATGGATAATGGAGTGGAATGGGGAAGAGAATGGATAATGGAATGGAATGGAGAACAGAATAGAATAAAGAAGAAAATGAAGAATGTAACGGAAAATGGATTGCAAAGAAGAAAGGAAAGGAGAATCGAATGTAATAGAGAATGGAACCGAAAGTCAAATGAAGGAGAATAGAGAATGGAATGGAAGGAAGTATTGAATGCAGTAGTGAATGGAATGATATGGAATACAATGGAATGGAATAAAGAACAGAATGGAATGGAGAATAGAATGGAGAGCCGAATGTAATGGATTAAAGAACAGGATGAAATGGAGTGGAACAGAATGAAGAAAGGAATAGAATGAAGAATGGAATTCAATGGAAAGAAATGATGAATAGAATGGAATGGAATGGATTGAAGAATGGAAAGGAATGGAAAAGAAAGGAGCATGGAATGTAATTGAGAATGGAATATAGAATAAAATGGAATGGAGAATGGATTGGAATGGAAGGGAAATAAATGGATAATGGAATGGAAGAGAGAACGAAATTGAATGGGAATGCAAAGGAATGAACTGAATGGAGAAAGGAATGGAATGGAATGGAGTGGAGAATGGAATGCAATTGAGAATGAAATGGAGGCTGGAATGGAATACAATAGAATAGAAGGGACAGTATAATGAAATGAAGAATGGAATGGAGAATAAAATAAAATGAAAAAATTGAAAGCAGAATGCAAGGGAGAGAAAAATGCAATACAATGGAAATGGAATGGAATGGAGAATGGAAGAAAATAGAATGGAATGGAATGGATAATAGAATGCAATGCAATGGAATGAAAGGGCACAGGGAATGGACAGGAAAGGAATGGAGTATGAACTTTAATGGAATTGAGAATGGAATGGAAAGGAATGCAGGCTCAAATGATATTAAATGAATTGGAATGAAATGTAGAATGGAATTGAATGGAATAAAATGGAGAAGGCAATAGGATTAAATAGAGAATGGAATGGAAGGGAATGGAAAAAGGAATGGAATGAAGTGAAGAATCGAATATATTGTAAAGGGGAATGGATTAGAGTGGAGTGGAATGGAATATGGGATGCAATAGAGAATAGAATGAAGAATGGAACGGAACGGGAAATGGAATGGAATAGAACGGAAAGGAGAACAGAATTAAATGAAAGGAATGTATAATGAAATGGAATCGGAAGGACAATGAAATGAGAAATGACATGAGTGGAATAAAGTTTGAAATGGAATAAAGTATGAAATGGAATTAAATACAATGGAGAATGAAATGCAGCAGATAGGAGAATGGAATGGAAGGGAATGGGGAATGGACTGGAATGTAGTATGGAATGGTGAGTAGACTAAAATGGAATAGAATGGAATGGACAGTAAAAATAAATGGACAATGGAATGAATGGAATGGAATGGAATGGAATGGAGCATGGAATGGAGAATGGAATGGAGCATGGAATGGAGAATGGAATGAAATGCAATGAAATGGAGAAAGGAATGATAACTAATGAAGAATAGAGTTGAATGGAATGAAGAATGGAAAGGAATGGACCATGGAAAGTAATGGAATAGAATGGAGAATGGATTGAAATGAAAAAAAATGGAAAGGAATATGGAATTAAATGAAAAAGAGAATGGAATGTATGGGACAATGGAATGGAATGGAATGGGATGGGACGGAGAATGAAATGGAATTAAAGGAATGAAGAATGGCATGGAATGTTGTGAAAAATGGAATTGAATGGAATGGTATGGAAAGTACAATGGAGAATGAAATGGCAAATGGAATGGAATGGAATAGAAAATAGGATGGAGAATAAATGGAAGGGAATGAAATGGATAATGGAATAAAAAGGAGTATGAGACTTCTGATCCAAGATGGCCGTTTAGGAACAGCTCAGGATTGCAGCTCCCAGTGAAAGCGCAGAGGGTGAGTGGACGCCGAGTTTTTATTGCCCACAGACTAGGAAACTCCCGGGCAGAGGTGCTCCACGGTCGCTAGCGCGGCTGTTTCAGCCAGCGCGGCTGTGCCGGCCAGCGCCGGCCAGCGCTGCTGCTTTGCCCTGCGCGGCTGCTTTGCCCCGCGTGGCTGCTTTGTCGGCGCCCCAGAGCCGCGGTTCTCCGTACAAAAT